>NW_012028682.1:661212-807232 GCF_000956235.1 Wasmannia auropunctata | reverse complement strand
TTTTGTATAATACAATCCATGTCCTCTACTGTTAGCTGAATTATTATTTTCAATACCGACACGTACATCCGATACTTTTCTGCCTTTGTATGTAGATATGCGAATATATAATGAAGATATTCAAGTACAACATAAATGTCGTCAGTGCTCAAAAATTTTATCCTTTTGTTGATAAAATCCAATGTAGACAGGTCCCATTCTTTATAGCGTTTAATCAATTCCTTCATACCATGCAGTTTGCCCTTGGCGATGTCATGACAAAGTTCTTGAATAGTTAAGATAGATTTCTCGGATTTTCTTAGACCTATAAGTCGCTCCAGGCAAAGAAACAATTGTTCGTTTGTCACCAAAAATTCATTCTGTTTCATGAATTCTCTAAGATAATGACATTCGATGATAATAGCACGACGTAGAGAGATCACAGGGTTCTCATCATCATCGATATTCTCCCAGTCTTTGCACTCGTTACAGTCAACGAGTTTGATCTGGTTCAAAAGTAAAGTGGCCAGTTTCTGCTCCAATCTTATTATAATGGCCTTTACCTCTTTGGCGGGAAGCATGTGATGATAATTTGGATGTTCATTAAAATTATTACCGTATGTAAGCCTGAATAATTTCGTTATATTATGGTTTTCCGAGTGATTTTTAATTTTGTTATGCATGCACTTCTTGATGTAGTAAAGTATATTCTTCACAAAAATACCATGCTGCTTCTCGGATAATGGATGGGAAATAATAAATTTGGGACTGACAAGCAAGTCTAGTAATATTTCAAAATACATTATTAATTGGTTGACGCGTTTCGTCACATTCTGTTCTGACAGAATGCCTAAGTGCAGCCGCAGGCATTTATTGTATATTTTATAGATCAGAAGGAAAATAAGACGTCTAGCTCGTGGGATTGGCAATTCATCTATGTATTTGATTGTTATCTCCAATATTTCTACACATAAATCCAACGGTATGTGCATAAGCGATTCAACTAATAAGTCCTCGCACTTCAAGTGCCATATTATCTGCATAGAATACACAAATAAAATAAATTAATAATGATAATACATAATCTTATGAATAGTAAATAGTATAAAATAGCAATATTTGGATTATATCTAAAGACATAGTTTTCATATGTATATTTGTATGTGCATATGAATAGATGTACGCTCATGCGCGCCTGTATATGTTTGTAGCATTTATAAATAATTAAATATAACTGTCTTTATTATTCAATATCATTTTTCTCTTATCGATAGAGAAACTAAATAAATGATCTGATATACTTATACTGCTATATTAACTATAGCTTTATTATTTAACTAGAAACGACGCGAGAGAAATGTGTCAATTTAAGTTAATACTTAAGGAGTACTCTAGACTAAAAAAAAAACTTTATAATTCTCAGTAAACATAGAAATCATATTTATATGTATCATCACTAATATCAAAACTCTAATTTCAAACATACATACCAATCTAAGAAAATGAAAGAAATAAAATACGTATTTAAAAATATTCAATTGTGTGACGTATACTAGGTCTATTTTTTATTCACTTCGAATATTCGAAACTTCGAAATTTCGAAAGAATTCGAAGATTTTAATGCCAATGCTTTGAATTTTCGAAGCTTCGAAGTTCGAATGTCGAAGTCTTCGAAGCAAATCACCAGCCCTAACGTATACTCTATATATGTTTACTATACATTTGCAGTGTAGTTAGAAAATTAATATTATTAATATTATTTGTTAATCACTTATATACAAGGGTAAGTAAAAAATTATCCGCACTTTTGTGTCCACAATTTTTTCCATAAAAGTACCCCTACTTCAACAAGTACATCATTTTTGTACATAGCCTTCATGCTTTTCAATGCATTTGGTCCAGCGAGCCTTCTTCTTGAAGAGAATACAGAAGCTTGGACCGCTGGACCAAGTGCATTGATAAGCAAGAAGACTATGACTAGAAAAATGATGTATTTGTTGAATACCTACTTTTATGGAAAAAAGTTGTAGAAACAAAAGCGCGGATAATTTTTGACTCATCCTTGTATAATCTCTCTTAATATATAATAATTAATGTACGAATTACCTCTATAAAGAGATAAGGTGATAGAGTAGGCCATTCACCGACTATATGACCGAATATCATGTCCTTCCTGAGAAGATACTGCGGGGAAAAATTCGTATTCAGTAGCAAATAGTTGTAACACGTAGCCAATATTGGAATAGTACATCTTTTGACATTACAGCTGTCCTCAATGGATATCTTAATAATGTCATATTCCTGAATCTGATGTTCTTCAAAACAGCTTCGTAGAAAGCCGGTAACGTTATTTATTATTTCGTCAATGGAACAGGTGTCTTTCGTATGTCGGAGAGTGAAACGTTTCAATGGTCCATATAATGTCTCTTGATTAAATAAGATTTCACTCATGTTTTCATAAATATCATGTATAATTCTGTTCATCTTGAGTAAAAATCTGAGATAAAATAATTCAAAAAATAATTCTTAAAAAGCTAAAACTTATAATCAGTACTATATACACATAAAATAAATATAAAGTATAATACAAGATGTATGTAATATTAAAGAATAAATGATAATAGTATAAGTCAAAATATATGCGACAATATTTTATATATTTAATAAAAGATAAAAAATATGAGACAATATTTAATATGTACCCCTATTTTAATTGATACTTCTAATGAATCTCATTAAAGTAGTGGCTAAAAAATGCTGTTTGCTTCAAGTATAATAAATAGAATTGCACATATTTTCCTTTTCTCCCTATATATATTGTATATACATATATATATATATAGGTATATATATATACACATATATATCTCCTTTTTTTTTTATAATTAATTAGCCACTGCTAGAGAAGAGGAGAAAACTAAATACAAGTACCTTTCAACTTCGGATTTTCTACATTAAAACACAATTGCATTTTTTATCTTAATTATACATATTAATATACGTAAAATATGTATGTATAATTATACAAACATACTTTTTCTAATAATTATAAAATTGTCCATGTTGAACAACATAATTATCAGAAGAAATAAGAAAACAGATTCTCTCTCTCTCTCTTTCTCTAAAGAATATTTAAATAACAATAAATAGATAATAACAGCATATAATCTAATAACAAGTAATAACATAAGATTTTCAATCTAACATAGCACGCAAATTTAGGCTTACCAAGATTTCGTATTTAAGGGATTTTTCTTATTCAAAATTTGCTTCGTTTCAAATAATTGTCGATTAATTTGTATATCCTATACAGATTCCATTAATGAAAGATGCTTAGCCAATAATTGGCTAATTCCTTACGTCATTTTGTCTGATTAAAATCGCAGAAATCTGATTTCCATCATTATCGACATTCGGAGCGATGATTTTTGTTGATTTTTGTTGCTGTTTGAACGAGATTATGATACATGCCTGATATACATGGAGCAACGGTGACGATCAACGATTGAAATATCACAGACAGCCGTCAGAATTCATATTAAACTTGCTGGATAAACTTGCTTGGATAAATTATTCGCAGCGACAACCGTTGACTATTTTATGACGAGATATATGACAATTTTTTAAATTTTCGTTGCGGACGTCAAATTTACCGGATTCCGTAATATCAATAATCACCTGTGTCAAGTATTTTGAAAACACATGCGATCAGCATGCGGTTGACTTTGAGAGTGACTGAAATTCCATTTAATCTTTCGTATAAGCAACTCTACATAGTCTCCCACCACAAAGCAACCCCCGTGTATTATGAACGATTAGTCGGTCGATGCGATTATAGCACTCACATTTTGAGATAATAAATAATGCAATACAATTAATATACGCATCTTACCGACATTGTAGCACTTGAAAAGACTTGTTTACTATTATATGTATATGTTCCATACTTTTTTTACCATAAAGAATTACAATTAAACAGTTATTAAACAGGTATTGAACAGTTATATCTATAAATATGATTTAAGCATAATCGCTTTGAAGTATGTGCGTGACTAGAGTCGAATCGTATAATGTGTTTCGCGGTAGAGTAACGAAAGAATCTGTCAAATCACGATCGGCAAATAAAGTCGTCGAAATGTATTATAACTTGTTGCACTCGTAATAATTTGAATCTGTCAGCTAGTTCGTATAGTTTTTTCAATTTACTCTTTGTGCAGAATATAAAAATAGATATATATTTAAAAAAAAGATATGGAATTTTTATTAGAGAATTAATCATAATTTCATTATAATTGTAATCATATTTCTATGATGGGAAGATTGAGGAAAAAGATTTGATGTAGCTATTGTTATTGTTCCTTTATATTTAAAATAAAATTCTTTTATATTTTATTTCTTTTATATTTTATTGTGTATTATTTTATTAACTTTACTACTCCGAGCATAAAATTATATGCATTTTTGTTACAACGTTTGTTGCAGATACATTGGAAAATCATTGTAAAAATACATAGTGCCTATAAAAATATTATAAAATAATAAGTAATTTGAAAAATATGGAAAAATTATGGAAGCGAATTTCGCGAAATAGAAGTCAATTAAAAGTCTCAAAAATTTTCAAGAGCCATATTAAAAAAAAAAGAAAAAAGTTTCTGTGCGTACTATACACATATATCTGCTTTTTCTAATGAAGAAAAAGAAGAGCCATGCATTTTATAGATATATTCTAGTAGAATATACATTTTGATATATTGTTGGATACTGTTTTATTAGAATATACAAATGTATACATATATATATAATTTATTACAAATATACATTTGTATATATTATTAGATAGTATTTTAGTAGAATATACAAAAATGTATATAGTATAAATATAAATATTTTATTAATAACTAATAATACACAGAAAAGATATATTTTTGTTATTAATTGTCAAGTTATTAAGAAAATTTTGTTAATAGAATTTTTAAAACTTTTGAGCAATAATATGTGAATAATCAATATAAAGCATAGTCCAGAAAAAAAAACAAGTATCGCTATTATACAGAAAGTAAAAAAGTTTTGCACTCATCAGTTCTTTTTGATTTCTTGCAATAAAGGATAATCAATTAATCATCATTACAAAATGCTTTTATTAAGATATAATTAGTACATAAAAGAAAATAAGATATATTTTGATTAAAACATTGTAAAAAAAGACAATAATGTTCTACCTTATAAATTATCCCAAAATACGGTATACGCAGATATTTTTCCATACTTTATCGAAATTAACTTTATTACTCCGAGCATAAATTACGTAATAGTCGATCAAAGCAACGATATATCTCAGTAGTCGATAATGTGATGGGTAACTTGAGGCATTCAGTTATGAACATGTGTGCGTCATACTTCGCTGCGAAGTTGTTTTCAATGAGGAAACTGTGATGTTGACAATACGAATTTTTATCACAAGTGCTGAAATATATACATATTGCATGTTTTATTTTCTAAAATATTGTCTATAACATTCTATATATTCTTTTTTATAACGTCTTAATAATAATTTTAAATACATATAAAATTTATGTACATTTTTTTTAACGTTCTTATGAAATTACAGATAAAATAATCTCTATTTTGTTTTTTTCAATAATACTCTAATGTTTTATATATAATGTTAATAAAATGATATTTGCTAATTTAATGGAATTTTATTAGCGTTGCTAAATTGCTTTCACTCCGTAAGTTATAAATTAGAAAATAAAAAGTAATGGAAATAAAGGTGATGTTTGATTAGAGAAAAAATTACATCGGTTTACGAACCCGAAATCTGTCTCATCTATAAACAGAAAACTATTTAAAACTGTATTATTTTGGAATGTATACGTATTCTTTTAATAATAGAAATATTAAAATTTTGTTATGTTTTTTTTAATTAAAAAATAAACAATGATAACCATGGTAATCATAAAAATGAAGACCGCAAGTAAAATAAAAAAAATAAAAGGAAAGTACTAAAGATTTTTATAATTAAAAATTAAGTTCAAAAGAATATATTGTTATTGATTTACCAATCTGTGTCTAGGGGCAAAGTCCGAGGAATGAATGTTTGCAAGAATAAAAACGTCCAATTGGTAATCTCGACGAAGTACTTCGCTCTCGGTGAAGATAGATCTTCTTTTTGAATATGCTTGAGCAGGTGATTGTACATAAAACCATAGCGCGTCCTGCTAACAACATGATTCATGGAGGACAGAGTCTCCAGCAGTATGCGGCGGACTAGCTCTCGGTCGATGAGCATGAAGTAGGGTTCGATGTATTCGGCAAATATTATCATATTAATTATCAACACAAGAAATGTGTTTTTGGAAAACGTTTCTATGTACATCAGTGCAATTAGCGACGTCTCAGCTGTGATACGCATCACGTTTTCAAAAGCTATCTTCTCGTTGGCCCAGCCCAACTGGGAAAAGAATATCAATGTAAATCTACCCGCATAATCCACATATTCCGCGTCCATGGCGTTCATTATTATGTGACGTATAATAGCCTCTTTATCGAGCTTGAAGGATTGCACATATTTGCGCAATTTAGGATGGCATCGCGGGTCCTTGCGCAATTGTTTATAAACTTTATTGCAACGTGCCTCGTATTGCTCGATTATTTCCAACGCAGTCATAGTAGGCCATATCTTATTCATCTCAAGCGGCTCCACGCCGTTTAAGTGCATTATATAGCGCTGCTCATCTGTCAATACTTTCAATAAGTACAAATGCTCCAGTATTTTATTTATAAGCTCTATCTGATTAATTAACATGATTCTTGGAAACGTTTTGTTGCATCTCCTTAAATGTGACAGCGTTCTCAGCAATGCTGTTATTAGCGGTTCAAATTGAGTTCTGAACGAGTAAAGTTGTCTATACACGATAGTGAACACATGTTGTAATATAACATACATGGTGTTCAGCTTGCAATCATTACTAACTAGGTAATTAACATAAAGTTCGTTAAGTATATCGTCCGCAGTTATCATCTATAAAAAGAATTTAGAAAAAAAATTAAAATGGAATTTTAATAAAATAAAAATTAATGAAGAAAAGGATTAAAAAATGACTATTATGCAGGTTTTAATCAGTGCTAATATAGTACAGTCTAATAAAATCTAATTTGAATAATGCTAAAAAAAAACAATTTGCAATTCATTATTGATTGGCAAATACGATTTTTTTTCATCAGATTTCAATTATTTAGATAATAAAATTTCTTTGTAAAATTGTCTTTGATAATTACAAATAATAAACTTCACATAATTCATGTAATTCACAAGGATAATTAATATTAAACAGTAGATGTATGAAATATTATATGAAGTATATATTTTAATAGAAAAAAAGTCTGTCGAAAAATAATGATTATAGAGATAAATTATAACTTGCAGAAATATTTTACAAAATAGATTTTAAATGAATGTTTTCAAAAGTTTTATAAAAAAATTGCTTAGATATAAATATTTCGCATTTTACATGTAAATATTTTGAAAAGGAAAATATGCACATATCATAACTTTTTTTAAAATTTTTAAGGCTACGAAAATTTCGTGCATAAGTTTTTTAAAACTTATTTCCTTGAAGATATTTAACTAATTTGTTTTAAACGGTCTCATTCTGTTACATCGATAACAATTGCAGAATTTATATATTATAGTATGAATAAAGAATAACGCGATAAAATCGAAATTTAACGAAACTGATAAAAATTCAGCCCTATAATGATTATTTTATTTAAAAATTGTACATCACCTGTAAGTCCATCGCTCTCTCCAGAAAATCTTTAAAACGATCACACAATACTACGCGCTGTTGGAAAAGTATGTCCTTCAGTATATACACCAGCAGATTGTTCTGTTTCCACGTCAGACAGTAATACGATCGCATTAATGACATGTTGGCCCGGAACATAAAATCGGAGAATTCATTGGCTATTTCATACATCACACATTTACTTAAAACATCCTTCGGGTTTAACAGAATAAATATCAATAAAGTACGCAATTCTTGAGTTATAACCGAATCATCGATGTCAATAGTTTCATTTCTCGAAATATTCTCTACGAATTCCACGAAACATCTTTCATCGTACAGATTTTCTAAAGGATTGTCATCAAAGTGCTGCTCCACATAATTTTGTACAGTACTATGCATGTCCTTCACTGTTAGCTGAATTAATATTTTCAATACCGACACGTACGTCCGATACTTTTCTGTCCTTGTATGCAGATATGTGAATGAATAATGAAGATATTCAAGTACAACATAAATTTCATTAATTCTAAAAGATTCTATTCTTTCGTTTTCGTTGATAAAATTCAATATAGACAGGTCCCACTCTTTATAACGTTTAATCAATTCTTTCACACCGTACCGTTTGCCTCTGGCGATCTCGTGACAGAGTTCTCGAAGAGTTAAGATAGACTCTTCGGGTTTTCTTGGACATACAAATCTCTCCAGATAACGAGGCAAATCTTCGTTTATCGTCAAAAATTTATTCTGCTTCATAAACTCCATAAAACAGTGGTATTCCAAGATAATAGCACGTTGCAGCGACATCATAGTGTTTTCATTATCATTAACGTTTCCCCAGGCTATGAATTCAGAATATTCAACGTCCTTGATCTGATTCAGAAGCCAAGCGATCAGCTTCTGGTTTAATCTTGTTATAATGGATTTTACTTCGTTGGCAGGAAGCTTGTGATAACAATTCATACAGCCATTGAACTTACCGTACGTAAGCCTGAATAGTTTTACTAGATTATGATTCTCCGAATAACTTTTAATTTGGCTGTGCATACATTTCTTGATATAGTGAAGTATGTTCTTCAGTAAAATACCATGTTGAAAGTATTTCTTGAGTGACGAACGGAAAGTAACAAAGTTGGAACTGCTAAGCGTGTCTAGCATTACTTCAAAGTACGTTATTAATTGGTCGACGCGCATTTTTACATTTTGTTCTGACACAGTGCCTAAATGCAACCACAGGCATTTATTGTATATTTTATAGATCAGGAGGAACATAAGGCGTCTAGCTCGTCGAATTGACAGTTCATGTATGTGTGTGATTATTATCTCCAAGATTTCTGCACATACATCCAATGGTATGTGCGTAAACGATTCAATCAACAAGTCCTCGCACTTCAAGTGCCATATTATCTATATAGAATATATGAAAATAAAATAGATTATTATATAATAATAACAATACATTATAATTTCATAAACAATAATATAAAGTATGCGCGTAACAATATGTGCATTATATATAAATATAAAATTATTTCTTATATATGTATTTATACATATGCGTGTGTGCATATTAATATATACATGTACACACGCGTACGCATTTTTGTAAGTACATACGTATAAAATAATCGAATATAATTGCATTACATCTTTATTAATCGATATAATTTTTCTCTTACTGCTACAGAATTTAAATAAATGGTTATTTGATCTATATTTATTGTTACATCACCATACATTATTATTTAACTAGAGACGACGGGATGTATCAATTCAAATTAACACTCAAAGTAAATGAAAATTGCAATACATGATTCGATTATCTCGTTAACGATGCAAACTGTATGGAGCTGAATGATAAAATAAATGAGATCTTCTTAATGATATCAATGCTTGTAAGCTATGTCAAAATGAAATTATGCTAATAGAAAAAAAACCGCAGATAATATAATATTTCGAGCATCTACACACTATCAACATCAATATCAAAATCTAAATAATTGTATCCCATACGCGCACGGATTTTAGAAAAAGGAAGAAATCAAATATAGTATTAAAAAAATATTCAATATATTCATGTTCAATATATCTGCAGTCCATGATTAAAAAATTAATATCAATTATTAATTAATAATTCTTATTAAGATATAAATTTTACTAATATATGAATCACCTGTATGAAGAGATAAGGTGACAGAGTAGGCCACAAACCGACTATTTTGCCGAATATCATGTCGTTGCTGAGAAGATTCTGCGTGGAAAAATTCGTATTCAAAAGAAAATAATTGTAAAACGTGGCGAACAGCCGGATATTTTGCCTCTCAAAATTACTGTCTTCAGTAAATATCTTAATGTTATACATTCCGTTATATGCTGGACTCTCTTGGTTTCGAATAAAATTGGTAACAACGTCTGTTACTCTGTCAATGGAACTCGATTCCAACTCTGTATGTCGGGTTGAGAGATATTTTAATTGTCCACTCACTTGTTCCTCTTGTTCTAAGTGAGTTTTTATGCCGTGAGAAAACATTATAATTATCATTTTATCCATCTTGAGCAAAACCTGATAAAATAATTAAAAAAAGAAAGCGATATTATATAAAACAGTGTATGCAAGTATTATAATACAATCTTTGTGTAATATTAAAGAATAAATGGTATAAAATAATATGAATATTATAAGACAAAATATATGTTACAATGTTATTAAATGTGTATGACTCTTAATTTTTTTTAATTGATAATTTCATTAAAGTAATTGTCTAAAATTGAAATTAAAAGAAAGAAAAATTTTGCTCGTGACTGTATATACATAACTTTTAAAATAATTATAAAATTGTTATAATAGAATAAAATATAGTTATTAGGATAAAGAATTTAAGCTGAAACGAATTTTTTTTCGTTATCTCTATTTCTAAAGTTTTAATATTTAAATAGTGACAAAGTTAAATTAACAGAATTCAAATAATAAATAAATATAATATTACATGAATTTATAATATAAAAATCCTATAAAGATATAGGGACTAAAGATATGGAGTATGGACTGCGCCATCCGTGTACCATAATGTGGTCGTCAAAAATGAGAGGAAAAGAACATGAAGACGGCCAATCTGCCACTTGTTCTCTTTCATACCGCTGAATAGAAAGAGATAGAAACTGATCATCTCACGTCCTATCTCTTCCATTTTTTTTTTCGATCAATTTTACACACAGATGGCACAGAGTCCATGCTCCATGTTTTTGCAATAACAGCACGCACGTAATAAAAATTTTAACTTACTAATATTTTATCTTTAAGGATCCTTTAATTGTTATTCAAAATTTGTCTCCTTCGTCGTCACAAACAATTCCAATAAATATCTCGTGATAAATTCTTCGTACGTCTCGTAATTTCTTATCGTTGAGTGGTAAGCCGTTGTAAATTGGTGACAATTACTGCGTCACACACTGCCAGATTAAAACGCAGAAAATCAGGTCTCCATTTTCTCATCGTCGTTCGGACTGTTCGGAGTAACATCGAATTTTTTTCTTGTTATTGTTATTGTTTGAACGAGACGCTATGGTACGCGCCTGGTACATGGACAGCAGCGATGCCGATCAGAGATTGGAGCATCATAAACAGCCACCGGAATTCGTGTCGCTGGATAACCTGTTCGCCACGACGGGCGTGGAGTATTTTGAGGTTTTAAACACCGCCGTCTTTCGCGATCCGCGTTTGCGAACGTTTTGATTTTGCCCGATCTAGCGGGCATCTCGACGATGCCGTCTTCGTCTCTGCTTGTGCCGTGCGTTTTGAAAACACGTGCGACTGACACGGCATGATACATACTTCTCGCGAACTTTTTCTCAACACGATCAGCTGACTGTAATTGGAGCCAAATGCTGAAACGAATTTGACATGTATAGACGAATCTGACAGATATCACTTCATTCTTATACCTACATTATTATATTAGATATATAATGTGTCCGCGTCTTTCGTCGTTTTCTTTCCATATGGACAGGTAGGGAAGAGATTGTGGTTAACTAATGGGCAAAAATTGTAGACCTATAAAAAACAAGATATAAAAGCGTAAGAAAAATGTAGAAGTTTGTAATAGAGCACTATTATAAACATATATCTCTTTTTTTACGTTTCTATATCTTGTTCGGAACAATTTTTTTTTTATATAAGTGCTATAATTCAACCTTATTATTTTTAAATTCAGTGTCCAGTGTGTCGGTCTCGCATATACTTATACACACTGGTCAACTTGATAGCCGATTAACCTTTGTCACCAGAATTACCAACAACAAGACTTAAAAATTATCTGTCTTAATTTCTATCTATCCATGATAAAGAAGAAATGTAGTGATAACTTAGAACATGAGAGTGATAATAATTAAATGAGATTAAAGATGATAAAAAAAAGAAATTAGGATAATTAGAAATTATAAGTCAGAGATCATAAGTGTTCAGTTTAGCATTTGGCAACTCTTAAATTTAATCAGCCCGTATTAAAAAATTACAAAAAATGCATCAAAAATTAATCTTATAAATTATTACGTTCATCCGTATAGCGAATAGAATTTTACAAGTAATTTATTGTACTTATTATTATATATAGAATTCTATCTTTTACAGGTAAATTATCGAAATTACGAGACGGATGCTACTTTGAAGAAATTACGTGAGGAACGCGGTTATACGTACGAAGATGAAATAACATGCTCCAAAGAATGTTTACAAAACTATGAAGAGAAGGTTTACTTCCATATATTTCCAGATGTTTAATATATTTCCTTCATTTTATCAGAAATTATATTAACATCTCTCCGTCCAAATTTAAATTTCAGTTAAAAAACTTCTTCACCGAACATCTCCACACTGACGAGGAGATACGTCTGGTTCTGGATGGCTCGGGCTACTTCGACGTACGGGACAAGAATGATCAATGGATCCGGATTGAAGTGACGGCCGGTGATCTGATAATCATACCCAGTGGGATTTATCATCGCTTCACTCTGGACACTAACGTAAGAACATTTACAAGTGCATTCTTCTATCCATGACTGATTCTTCGGTACACACGTTTTATCTCCCTTTTTTTATTAAATCTCTTTTTAAACACGTAAAGAAAACTTCTTTTCCTTTTTCAATAAACACTAAACAAATCTCTATATTCAGTGTAAATTCTTTAAATTAAATTTCTGATTTCTAATAAATCTTAAATGGATCTCTAATTTCTAAGGAAATTCTTTTAGAATTATGTAAAAGCAAAGAGATACTTTGTGGGAGAGCCAGTTTGGCAGCCATACAATAGACCGGCCGAAGGCATGGAATGCCGCAAACAGTACCTCGATAAATTGCAGAAAGGCTTTGAAACACCTTTTCTGTGGTAATCTCATACATATTTATGAGCTTCCACAAGAATAAATATTTTTTATATTTATCTTTCATTGAACTATTATATAAAAGTTACCAATTTATATTATTGAATATGTTACATTACGTATGATAATCTGCAAATGAATTGTAAAACAGCTCTACAATTTCTTTTTCAACATATTAATTTTATAAATATATTTATCTTTAAATAAAACATCTGTTTTAATTCTTCCACTTCTATGTATCTCGTCCTATTTTTTTTATCTTTTTGTCAAGCTCTTTTTCGTTCCCAGAATCCTCAAAACTATCATAATAAAAATTTAAAGAAAACTTTTTCTTAATCAGCTTTTATTGCCACACATATATGCAAAGACTTATCTATACAAATACTGTTTTACGTAGTAGCAACTTTAAGTTTCAACCTAATCGAAAGTTTGCACTTACATCTAATTATTTATTCAAACTTATGTAGTATTTTTTTTATATGTCCAATCATCAATAAAATTAAGTACAGTTAATATGAGAGAAACTTTTACCGTACATCTTTTTCATGAAAAATGAATATAATATGATAACGTGTGATTATTTCATTGACTTTGTTCAATTGTAAAATTAGTCGTGATCAAATTGTAAAAAGATTTTCCGAAAGTGTCAAATATTGCGATTAGTCTTTTATATAATAAATTAAAAGAAGATTCTGTACATTAAAGATTCCGGCAAATACGATTTGCTTCTTAAAAAAATTTTGTCAATCAATTCGATGGCATCATGAAAAAAAACATTCTAATCGCAAAATTACTTTTTAGAACTGTTTGTACAGTAATTTTTTCTTTCTGAAAATTTATCGGTTACAATAAGAATTTAATATAAAAATTATATTAAAAAACTTGGTAGATTAAAGTTATATTTTGCTGAAACATACCATTGATAAAATAGCATTTTAGAAATTACGATTGTAACTGAAAATATGCAGAAATGCGTTTACAATATCTTTCTTATTGATGCCGTCAATTTACAATATATTCTATAAAAACTATACAAACATTTTTTCTATAAAAACTATACAAACATTTTTTTCGTCTCGCGAATACTTGTCAAAAATATTTTTTTAAATTAAAATTTATCGTTATTATAAAATTATTTCAAAGTCACGGAGATTATCAGTTCTTTTTTTCACTATTTTCGGAGAGCACATGTAACATTTTTTGTTTGTTTTATAATATTTGTACAGTCAAACCTTTATATTAAAAATTTGCTCCAAACTCCATATTCGACATGTTGTTCTTCTTTTGAGAACTTTCCTCCACGACTCCAAATTTCTTGTACTCGCCTACTTTCTTTTCGAAGAAATTTGTCTTGCCCTCCATGGAGATGAAATTCATGAACGAGAATGGATTCTCTGAATTGTAAACCTAAAATTATCACGATATTATTCCACACCTTTTAATAAGTACAATTAATTAATTTTAATAAATACAATTAAAATAAGATTTAAAACTTTGTTACAATTATCAGGATTATTATGTAAAATATAAATATGAAAATATTAAAATAAAATTTTTTATACATTACTTTTTCAAATCCTAACGCAACGAACAATCTGTCCGCAACGAATTCGATATAGTTACACATGAGTGTGCAATTCATTCCTATCAGTTGAACCGGCAACGCCTGCGTCAAAAATTCCTTTTCAATCTCTACAGCGTCCATTATGATCGATTTCACACGCTCGAACGACGGCTTTTGTACAATATGTTTAAACAATAAACACGCGAAATCGCAGTGTAATCCCTAAAAGCAAAAAAGAAAACAATTTATTAAATAAATTAACTTAATGTAAATACAGTTGATGTAAAAAAAAACATTAAAGCTAATTTACTGACTTCGTCTCGCGAGATAAGTTCGTTGCTAAAGGTGAGACCTGGCATGACTCCACGTTTCTTCAGCCAAAAAATCGCTGCGAAACTGCCGCTGAAGAATATACCCTCGACCGCCGCGAACGCGATTATACGTTCAGGAAATGTAGCGCTCTCGTGATTGATCCAGTTTAATGCCCAATTGGCCTTCTTCCCCACACAAGGAAGTGTCTCGATCGCATTAAATAGAAAATCTCTGAAAAAGAGTCGTCAATGTAGTTTATGTAATAATACATACGTAATTGAAATATAAATACAAATTCAATACAGGTAAATATAAAATATACAAATTTTGTGTGTGTGTGTGTGAGAAAGTACATGTCAAATATAAATTTCACTCACTTTTCTTTCGGATTGGAAATATAAGTTTCAATGAGCAAAGAATACATCTCAGAATGGATATTTTCTATGGCAATTTGAAAGCCGTAGAAACAACGTGCTTCAGTGATTTTCACTTCCTGACTGAATCTTTCAATTAAATTTTCATTAACAATACCGTCAGAAGCGGCGAAAAATGCCAAGACATGAGAGATAAAATATTTCTCGTCAGAATTTAGCTTTTCATCCCACTCTTTCTTGTCCAGCTGTAAAAATTACAAGAATTCATTGTTAGAAATACAAAATATTTATTAAAGTCTATTTCTATTGAAAAATTTATTATTATTATTATAGCTATTAAATATGCTAAATTTTCAAACTGTATATTTTTTAATCTTTAGAAAAAAAATATGTTATAGATTAAGAGCTTATACCTTGTGAAGAGGTACTTCTTCTATAGTCCAAAAGGAGGCTACAGCTTTTTTGTACATATCCCAGATGTCAGGATACTGAATAGGGAACATTACAAAGCGATTTGGACCTTCCTGGAGCAGTGGCTCCAGTTCTGGATTGAAGTCATCTTGTAGTTGTACCTTTCGTACAGCTTTCGTCTTGGCAAGCTACAAATTTATCATTATCACTGAATGACGTAAGCTGATCAATGAAATTTTAATATAAAATAAAATGTATCAAGATGCAAAATTGATATAATAAGTAAACCGCACCTACCCCATTTTTTAAGCTATGATCCTGAGATATAGTTGGAGAAATGCATGATTTCTTTGGTGATGTCTGCAAGAAAAAAAAAATGTTAATTTGAGTAATGAATTACTCAAAAATTGTCAACGTAAATATATTCTAAATTATGTACATGCATTGTTATATAAATTATAATTCTTTTCTGTAATTGATCGAACAGCTCAGCGTTACTCATTCGAAGAAAATCTATGCATATATAAGAGAACAGGATTGCATAATCTTGTGCAATAAATAAAATTAATATTTCTAAACAGATTATTTCAATATAAAATATTTTTAATATAATAACAAGAGACATCAATGATTAAAAAATTCTGCAATACACTGAGATGCATTGAGAAATTCTTTCATTCAAATGCGTTCAGTTTATTTAGATATATCATGTAGATTTTTAATTGCGCAATCTGTTAAAACTAATCCAAGTATCTAAATTTGTCAGAAGAATTCGGGAGAAAATCCTAAAATGATTTACCAAATTTATCTTGCACGCATAACTGTTCCTTCATACATAAATTAATATATTTTTTTATACATTCAACGAGTGAGAAATATTTATGGAGATTGGCAAAAAAAAAACATAACCTAGAGGAGTATCAAAATGGGCGGGAGAATTCTGTCACAGCGAGACAAAAATGCAGGAAATCCTTTACCTCCTTATTCATCTTTTCAGGTTATCGACGACGATAACATCGAATATAAAATCGCAAATATATTTAATGATAAGACATTCTGACGAAAGACACTGGACATTCTAAGTTCTATATTGAACACGCGAGGCAACGCGAGGAGATACATATATATACAGCTGCTTCATGTATATATATATAGCTAATGCAAGATACGCACACAAGCCTGTGCATTTAAATGCACGCGTCAGCGCGTGAGACCAGGGAGGATGAGTCGTGCCTCGACCAAGCCTTTTAACGTGACTATCACATCGCTATAAATGATTTAATTTGTTTTTCGAAACGCGAGCTTGCCATCGCATTAGCGAATCTTCCGAAACGCCACGTGCTCCGCAATCACATTAATGAACGGCGGATTTATGTTTTCGCACAGGACACGTCTGAACATATAACAGCTGACGGGAAAACAAATCAAGAGTCTACTGCTGCAGTTTAGCTCCGTCTAATGAAGAAGGAAGAAATGCGATACAGAAATCTTCTCGGCGTTACGATTCTATTCGCGGAATTTAAGAGACACATCTAAAGTATAAACACGCGAGAATTTTTCGATGACGAGTTATAAATTCAGTTTCAATTCCTAGACATTTTTCTTAAAAGCAACGTTTACTCCGAATTGACCAGTGTTTTTATATGTCGTATGCCCATAAATATAAGTATACATATGTCACAATTATTTTACTCCAGTTATCATCAGGAGATCTCATCTACCGCATTGCTCGTTCCATTTTAAAGAAAGGCAGCCGTTTCTCGCGTCTTAAAAGCGCATATAGGGCGTAGACCGTGTGCGTGCGTAGGAAGCCGAAGGGTGCGGATCCAACTCGATGAATTTTTCCACTCGCGTGATTTGGCGATAACGAAGATACGCGAATTGCGGGCGGGCAAAACTCCGATAATGAAATGAAATCGATCTGGAAGAATAGAGAGACAGAAAGAGGTGGTGCGATGATGGAGAGAGTTATGGCCCGAGGAAGAAGGCGAGGAAGACTAACGGACTTACGTGTAACGACACGTCCTCGAGGTGCTTGCGGACGTTCTCTTTCGTGGATTCGTGCAGTGCCATCGTTAACGGGAAGGGCTCGCGGACGTTCACGGCTCACGACTCTTCAACTGGACTCGACGATTCAGCTGATCAACCGCCACGACGATGACGACGACGACGACGGCGGCGGCGGTGGGCGAGGACGACAACGAACGATGACGGCGGTAACGAGGTGACGCCAGGAACCGTTCCGACGAACGGGGCAGAGGACACTGACTGCCTTACGCGGCGGAATACGCGGGTGAAATTATCTCGACCGCGTCCGCGATTGGCCTCCCGTGCCAGCGTTTCGCGCCCAAACGGCCACCCGCCAATCAGCTGATCGGGCCTTGCCGCCAAATTTCGCTCACTCTCGCGCTACCCCTCTCTTTCCCCCTTCGCGCACATCTCTCGGCCGGAAATATTCCGAGATGAATTTCTCGTTGGTCGCGGAGGACGGTTCGTCAACGAGAATCTCACCCGTGACGCTCGACGACGTCGGTGGTTTTCCCGCGCGTTTCAACGAGACTGCGCGATGAGAGCGTCGCGAATGCATCGTCGTCGAGAAGGGACGATGTGACAGCTAGAATCAATATGTAATATATGTTTTGCAAGATACGTTATATATAGGCGACACTCCCCCCTCCCCTCATTTTCATACATGATGCACTATATATTTCTCGTTTACCGAATATTAAATGAAATTAATTCACTCTAGCTGTATATTCTTATTTGGACAAGTGACTGCATGCTAACTGTTGGACAGATTTTGCGAACGGTGATTCGTGCTTTCACAATATCGGCGTGTTCTCATCGGAATGTTTTGTGGATATCTCTTTAGCTATCCTCTATTTTTTTTAAATAAAAATACGTTCAAGAAGAAACTTGAGCTTGCGTAAATAGCACACAAAAATATAGATATGCTTGGCAATTCGTCACTGAAACTATAACGTTTGTTCAATCGACAAATTTAAATTAAATATCGGATTAACGCTGTTACATTTGCAATTGTAATATATTTTTCTGTCAGCTGCGGAGACATCGGGTGATCATTGCAATAAACCATATTTATTTGAATAATTACAATAAGTAAATACAATAAAGAACGCTTTTAGCAGGCCAATTTCCAGGAAACGCTCATGAACTTTATGAATGTCTTTTTTTTGCCTGAAAAGGAATGCATTTCAAGATATACGCGCACCATTAAAAAAGTTTCGACAACAATCGATTCAATGTTAAAGAAACAACGATCTTTCAATAAATGCGTATTGTTTTTGCATTGTTAAAATAATTAAAAGTATTGCGAATATACTGTACATACATAAATCATTCTAAACTCTTAGGAACGGTTAAAATTTCTTTTTCTCCTTTTTTCCCCCCCTTCATTCACATGTAAACGGCATTGTTTAATTACGTCTTGTCAGCCTAAAACAACGAAAATCCTATATCTATTTGCGTATAACTTGAGATTGCATTTGCACGATTCTGTTCGAGAGAAAAATGATTATTCATTCTCGGATATTACAGCTCGGACCAGTGTTTCTTGTCATCCGTCGCGCTTGTGTGTATATACTATATCTGTGTGTGTGTGTTATGTGTATGGTACGTGTATACGATGGTGTATGCGTAATGCTTTAAATGGCATCGATATCGAAGTCATCCTCGGAATCATTGTTTACGGCGGCAGCGACGGTAGTAGCGGCAGGCTTTGGCGTGGCCGGTGGCTGCTTTTGTTTCAGGGATTCCTGCTTGGCTCTGTCGTCGTATTCGATCTAAAATGGAAAATTTGTTGAATATATTACAAAGCTATAAAAAAAATATATATATATATTTTTAAATAATTTATAAACTGTTTAAAGGGCGTAAATAATGCAGCTAAAAGAACAGTTCTCGAGAAATTTATAAACAGAACATTAAATTCAATAAAGATTACTTTGAAAAAAATAAAAAATAGTTTAAGCCATTTTTTAATTTACTTATTTTTAGAATTTTTCTAAAAGAAAGAACAAATAAAATAAGTTTTCATTTTTAATCGAGAATTAATAGCAGAATTAGAATAGCAGAATTAAAAAATTGAATTAAAGAATTAGTATTTCTCATAAAAGTTCATATGAACAATGAGATTACCTCCACATCATCATCTTCTTCATCGGATTCAGATTCCTCTTCCTCTGCAACTTTCAACCATGTTAAAAATGGCGCGGCTCGATCATGGATCTCCTGCGACAGGTCCTTTGAGACATATTTCTTGCTGACTTTACTTGACCACTCATCAAATGCCTTCTCTTCCAGGATATCAGCATCATAAAATAACTGTAATGCACGCAAGTATTTTAAGTAATTAAATAATTCAATAGTGATATCCAAGAATTATGTATTAATATTAGAATAATACTTATTAATTAAATTTTTAATACAATTTATCTCGCGCTCTCTTTCCGAACATTTTCTAAACAATTTCTAAAATATTTATTCTTTTACCTTAAGGATTCCGGGAACCTTCGGCATCAGCGCATCCTTATGCAGCGCGATCACTTGCTCGATTCCTCTGATCAAATATTTTTGCGCCTTAATATCGTCGTGAGTGAAGCGTAACAGTAGGACCCGATATTTCTTCGCCTGCGCGGCGATTCCCTGATCGAACAACAGCTCGGCAAGAATCAATGGCGCCTTGGTCTTAATCTCGAGACGCTCCGCCTCGGCCACGATCTCCTTGTGATTGTTGTCGAGCTGGCCGGCATCGCGACGGCATTTGACCAGTTTGTAGAACATATCCATGCGCTCCTTTTCACTCTTGTCAAGGTCATCGCTAATAGTCATACCCTTCGCACCATCTGTCAGATCTTGGAGACGAGCTCTGACCGCCTCCTCGGACACATCCACCGCCCATTTAAGATCATCCCCGTCGTCATTGATCGTTCTCACTGGCGGCGGTTCCACCGCGATGTCTGCAGAGTTGTTGACGTCATTTTCCGGCGAACCAGATCGATCGTTGCCGTTGGTGGTGGCGGTGGCGGTGGTGACTGTACCCGCGGCATCGCCGTTGGCGCGTTTCGAGCGTTTGCCACGTTTACCCTCTGTCAACGAACTGCCCTGCACCGCCGGATTCAAGCTCGGCGGATTCTTCAAGATGTACGTGTTCAGCTTGTGATTGCTCTCGAGAAGGCCATGATGTCCACACGCCTTGCATCCCTGTGAGATCGTGCCTTTCTTCGAGCTGACCATCAACTCGGTTTCCGGATTGTCGCAGGCCGGGCAAAGAACGTATTTCCGAATGAAACCATCCAGCAGGTCCTGCAGCTTCGTCGCGTCATGCGAGCCGTTGACGATGAAACGCTCGTTCTTGAAGTCAAATTGCGTCTGCGCGCCCAGCTCACAACCAAAGTACTTGGTCGGATACGTGGCCGGACGGCCGATCGCCTTCGCCACATCCACCATGTTGACGATCACTGTCTTAATACCGTTTCCCTTGCCCTCCACCTTCGCCTGGATCCGCGGCATCTTGTAGCGATAAAAAGCATCGCTGACATTGCGATTGACGTTCAAGCTCCCCATGGTGACCGATGTTTCCGTCTTCTCTTGCTCTTAACAAACTTAACTTCTCCGATCGACAGAGATCTCTGATGAGACGTCGTTGTGAAAGTATTAACGAATCGCGACGAAAAAGATCAGCTTTTAAGCAGCTCGTGGGATGACGTTGAGATCTGCTCTTTCTCGATTTTTCCCTCTCTTCTTTCTCAGGTGGGTAACGTCTTCGTCCTGATTCTTCTAGATCCCCTCTGTCGCACGTCTCCAGCCAGCGGCAGTTTGGTAGCCAGTGGTGGCCAGTAGCAGGCGATGGTCGCTACCTGCTCGTGGTAGCTCGTAACAGCAGCGTGTCGAGTCAGGGTGGTTCTTCCTCTTCTCAGGATTGTAGTCCTTATTAGCGGTAAGGCGTGCCGCGCCGCTACCCGCTGACGCCAGTCACGTTTCTCTGAATGGCTGTAGCTTCCGATGCCTATTACTATAAAGAGGAAAAGGCTTGCCTTTAATATCGCTAGTAACTCAAACTACCCTACTAATGTTTGTGATTTTATTCACTGATTGAATTAAAAACAATAAGTTAAAAATTTTATAACAAATTTATTTTAATAATTTTTTTCAATTTTTTCTTTAAGCGTTCTTTTTTTTAGCATTTCAGATTTTAAAAAATATTACGATACGCTTTTAAAGACAAATTTTTTCCGACAAAATTTAAAATAAAGAAATAGACACTAACCAGACTGACTCACAAACCTGGAAAATTTTGAGGTCCTGTGCTTAGGCAGGACCAGGTGGAGGTTTAGGAATCGTTGGGTGGTATCTTGATGCCTCGGGTGTTGCCTCGGTTTGGCGGTGGCGGGCGGGGTAGGGGGGTAGTCCTCAATGATCATACACGCTGCCTGTCCGTTGCTGGTCGCCCTAAGAAAGCCTGGCAATCTGCGGTACCAGGTTGGTAACGACGATGTCGACGTTAACTCGCCGGTTAACTCGTCGCACGAAAACAAACGGTCGTGGGTGGTGATGGTGTTGCCGTTTGATGATCGCCAGTCAGATAATAATGTTCTACTATCGCCGCCGCCTTTGCTACACGCCGATCCTTTCCCTCTGGATGATATCCTGGATGTTTCTGCGAAAAAGAACAAAAAAAAAGTCTTGAAGCAGTCCCAATCAATTTATTATTCATTTCCGATTTTTTGTTGGATTACAACTTCCGTAATCCTAATTTTTTTTAATATAAATTATCCCTCCTAAAATAAATTAAATATTTTATATTTGAAATACATTTAAAGATAATGAATTACCAAAGACAATTAGTGGAAATCTTTTTGTTTCAAATTTGGGGAATTTAAAGAAATTAAAGATTTTATATCTGGGAGTGTTATTTCAAATTTATTTAAACATATAAGAAAATTTAATTTATATTAAATTTAGGAAGAAAATAGAATTTTAATTTAAAAAGTCATTTAAAGTTTGAAACTAAGACATTTGTGTTTGCTCAGAGTACATCTGCTCAACTTTAATTGCACAACTTTAATTAAGACTATTATTTATTTTTATTGTTTTTCCCTTTAACCTCGATCCTATTGGGATCATTTCAATCGCAGGATTGCGGATGTAGTCCAGATGCGAAGAAAGATGGGCAAATCTTGCGGGCTTGCTCTTATCCATGCGAGTTAGTGGTCTGCTAAAAGCATTCGCGAGAGATGCAAAACCATGAGGATGAAATTCAGGATAATTTTCGAACATGGACGATCATCGGACCGGTGTACGTTTTCATCTGGCTATGATGCTAAACGATCATCCGGATGATTTTCGTGCGGGACGAGCCGTATTAGGAACATGATAGCGATGATCGCTCAGGTCGGACTGAATGTCCTTGAAGTTGCGGAAACGAGATTGCGACGAGCAGATTTGATCTCTCTCGATAATCGAACAAATGCAGTCGCAACAAATGCACATTCGCTCGAAGTATGATTGCACGGAGGTATATACATATATAATAAATGAAGAGAGTAAGCTCTACTGCTTCAGACACAAACATATGTTTGCGACGTAACTCGACGGTTCTCCGAACGTTGTTCATTCGATCGATTCCGTTTCGTAAAATGTTACTTGCCAAGATAAGATTATAAATTTTTTATAATAATATAGATTATTCGTATAGCATTCCTCGTGAGATTATGGAGCAAAGAATTGTTTTTATTCGCGCATAATCATTCCGCGAGACCGGTCGAAAGTTCGTGCACAGGGATTTATACGGTTATCACGAATAATTAATGTCTCCTTCTTATGATACTGCAAAGAAACAGTATTCCTCGAGACATTCTCTATTGATTTAGCATCCGCGATATCTCGAGAGTGCGATTCGCACACAAGGACGATCGTGTTTCAATTTGCAATGTGTAAGTGGTGTGTAATTCTGCACCCGACTGCAGCCGGTGCCTGTTGTTTACAATAACTGTGCGCGTTATTAATATTGATTCTTGCGCTCCATTTACCATGCTATAAGCGGCGCATTCGTGGCTACTGTTAAGACACCTCAAAGGCGTGTATCAAGACGTGGCAGCAACTCTCTTTTTTAAGTCAGGCTAAATTGTACGTTATCCTTTTAATAAAGGCACCACGTATTTCTGAGAGAGGGGCCGCGAGAATTAATTTGAGATGACAATCCGCGAATGTTGTCCGCTTCTCGATTTAACAATAGGATTTTTTTCTTTTACGAAACGTGCGTTACTCTCGATTCTTGATATTTGATTCACGCATGGGGCCCGCAGAGAATTTCTCTCGTTCCCTAGCGACGGAACTTACTCACTCAGCAATAATCTAACAGCAAATCTCGGTTAATCCAATCGCGAGGTGGTGATCGTTCGGGGGAGGTAAATCCCTCGTGGAAGAGTGCGTGCACCAGAAAACGGTTACCTGCTCGGTACAGACGCATAAGTCGTGATTTGCGACGGTGACGCGGCTGCTGTCGTTGATCGCCAGGTGTATCCAGATTTCTTCCTCTTCTTCAACGGCACCCTCGTGCAGAGCAGAGCAGAGAGAGAGATACGTCGAAAAAGGACGAGGCTTTCGTGGAGAAAGAGAGAGAAAGAGTGGAAAAAGTAGAGCAGGTCTGTCGCGTCGCCGAGAGAGAATCGATTCTCGCGCAGGGGGTAGTCTCGCCGAAGAAAGAGAGAGAGAGAGCGTGTGTGAGAGAGAGAGCTGAGGAGGTCGGCCTCTCGCTAGCGCAACTAGAGTGGTTACTCGGTCTCTTCGTAGTCTGACGGCTCTCGGGACCCCGGGGTCGGCCTACCCCCGCGGCGCGCACGCGTCCTTTCGCCGCTGTATATTGATCGTCGCGCCGACGACGCCGATCCGGATGCCGACGTCGCCTCTTCTAAGGAGAGAGCAGCCTTCGGGCAAGGTCACTCTACTCTACTCTCAAGTGGCTAACCGGCTTGCAATCGAGAGAGCTTCTCTCTCAACAAATTGTGGAATTCACATTTGTGCCATGCGTGCGCGCGTGCGTGTGTGAGACTAAAAATTAATCCCGTGGCAAAATCTATATACTAAATTTACGTAGAAATAAGTTTCCCAGCGGTCGATCGAGACCCCCTGGGTCAACGACTTGCGAATAGCGCGAAAGATCTAGGAAGAAACCTCGTGAGATAGGTCGGGGTGAGAGTTGACCCAGGTCCAGATCGCGTCTCTGGATTGAGCATCCGTTTCACTCGATTCTCTGTTTTAACTGCGGTGCAGTTTATATATCGAGCGTGTGATTAAATCGGGTAATAAACATCATGCCTCTCGCGACACGAAAGCGGTGAATAGTTAATTTGACGAATAACTTTATAATCTCAATTTTTCAATAGCAATCTTACATTGATAATTCTTGATAATTAAATATTTATGTCCCCTCTGAAACATATTTGAATACAAAACAGGTTCTTTGCAGCATTTACACGAAGATTTACTTAATGCAAATTCCGTTTGAATTGGCAAATCCCTAACACCGTCTCGACATTTGCATATATATAGTTTTTTATGCAATGAGTTTGAGCTAGCATTTAAATACCTCCGAAAAGAAACTTGTTATTCTTCATCGCGGAAAGATTTATGTGCTCATTTCATGTAAAGCCGAGAATGTATAGATCCTCGGCGACCAAGTAGTTTTAACAACTAAATAACATTCCGTTTAGGAGCTCTCCGTTCAGGAACGCGAGACGCTCTTGATGCGCCGTAATTATATTGGCCCGGCGATCCTCGATAAATACTTTCCTCCGGCGAAACTCGTTCTGGCACACTTGCCTTTTGCTCGCGATTCGGATTCGGAGAAAGTGAGAGCATGGAACTCGTAACGTTACTTCATCGCTGTGACCAAACACACACGCATACGCGCACGTTCTAATATAATAACACGATTATTTTATTCCCGTCGAAGAGAACGGAGTTTCGGGTGCACCCCTTCGAATTGCAAAGGCATTTACAGAGTCGGAAATTGTTTTACCGCAGAGCGAGACAAGTTCCGAAGAAATGTTCTTCGGCGAGAGATAGTGCAAATTTCACGTAGAGAAACACGACGTTTGAGAACCGCTGCCGCCTGATAAAGCAGTATTATTTTGCATCGTTATCGAGAGCCGTATACGTTGTATACACTTAAGGGTCAAAGTAGCAGGCCATCTTGGTCAGATAAACGCACAAAAAAAAACACATTCGCTAGTCACGCACGGACAAAGGAAGAAGACTTTTAAGAGTTAATCTTGCCTGATGCAATCGCCTTTGAATATTTTTAATACTTCAAAAACTGGAACTGGACTGCTTTCCAGAATGTCGCGAAACGTTTGAGAAATGGGTCTTCCAATTCCTTGTAACGAATTTACATGCAAATTTTTTTTTTCAGTCTAACGAAGCTTCGATTCTCAAATCTTAAGAGAAATGTAAACGGTACCTGATGACATCAATGCCTTTTATTCCGAAGCGGACTCTTTTCGAAATTCCGAAGAATCCCACAGTCAAACTCCTGCACAGACTGACGCCCGACACTGCGCTCGAGGAAGTTTGTACTGTCGACAGGGGAATGTATTTACAAACACGAGCCGTGCGAGTTATTGCTGATCGTGACGAGATTGAACAACACGTACTAGAAAATCGCGCCGAAAGAATGTATTATCTGCGATTTTTCTTTATCAACGGTATTTGCAGTGTATCTACACAGCTATATAATCTAATCGCAGCACATATTGAATGTCTCCGAACTAATATTGCTATTGGAGAAACTGTACTGGAAATGTACTGGCGAAAAATCGTGAGAGATAATGTGCAATAATTAGATTGATTTTTACAAAATTGGATTTAATTTTTAATATCTGTTTAAAGCTTCCATGGAATTCGTTGAAAAATCAGCCAAATTCACGTAAAAAATTTCAACCAGTCAGCATTGCCTTATTTATCGACGTTAATAGAGCAAAAATATGCTGTGATTAATTAGATATGTATCACTAGCTTTGACCTACATATATAAATCGTGATCGACGATTGATCTTTCGCAACAGTTATTAGATGACACAGCAATTGGTAATTCGTATAATAATGCAAACGTCACGCGAGACACGTTTGCTCGTTCCTAGTTTTTTTCGTTACAAGTTTAACATTTCTCGAACATCGCAGAGATCATAACGTAAAAAAGTATTCTCTTTCGCGCAAGATTATATAAAATAATAAATAAATACGCAGAACGCAGGAATATCGCAAGGAATGTTGCGTTCCGTTCTTCAACCGTTATCTTTATAATTTGAACGGCAGTTAAAGCGTAAAGTTAATTCTGCCAAGTCATTTAGTTATCTCGAAACGTGTACAATTTTAGAACTAAAACGACGAGTTACGAAAACAACGTAATTAATAACAACGAACCAAGGGAAGCAGACGAAGTATTACAAATTCAAAAAACTTTTTGAAAATCTCTATATAGGGATCTTGATCTTCTTAAAATATGTATGAGAATTCGACCACACTGAAAACTTAGAAAATACAGAATAATATTTTTTATCGTAAATGTAAATTTTACATATTAATTTGAAACAAAAAATGATACTTGGGCTCTTATATCACTTGACAAACTCCTAACTTCTAATAAACCATTATGTTATAAATGGCTCGATCTGTTCGATGCAGTATTTTTGAGAGGAGAATATGTAATAAATACATGACACAATTAGTTGTAATAAATGAGCAACGTGCAGTAATAATGCAGCTGGCTATATACCTTGCATTTGACTACAAAATGTCAAATGTCAATGCTGACAAATACTGCTTGTCAAATGCTAACAGTTTCTACTCGTATAGAACGGATTGCTCGTTCTCTCGTTGGGAGAGAAAGAGAGAGAGAGAAATAAATTCCTCATTGTGGCCACGGATACGCGTCAGAATACAGATGCGATAGGCTAGTTGGAGAAGTGCTCGCTAAAATAGACCCGCTTGTTTTCACACTGTGCTTCCTACACGTTGCTCCTCTTCCCGCCCTTCTACATATATCCATCCTATTCTCTTATGTAGAGAGTACATACGGGAGCTACGAAATTGCACAAAACGTGAGTTAGTTGAAGTAGTAAAAATATATATACGGTCAGGGCGAATAAAGAGATCCGTTTGTCTAGTTCGCATTCGTCCCCTCTTCTCCTCCACCCGCTGGAAAGCGTGAACGGTCCCTTTTCTCGTGCTCAACAACGTGCTCTCCCCGTCCGCGACTTTTTTTTCCACAATCTTCGCAACAGGCCACGGAATTTTCCATAGAAAGCAGAAGCTCGCGCGCCTTACGTTGTGCATGCCTATTTTTGCGTGCGAACGAGGGGTCTAGGAGTCTTAAGAGCGCGGCTCTCTGAAAATAGCAGGTTCAGCGCTAAGCTCGGACCCCGCGGGTCCGGAGCCGCTGCTGGGTCAGGACCGGCTTCAGGTCCGCCGCTTCCTCCGCCGGCGACGTCGATCCGCACCGTGCAATGCGACACGCACGCGAGTCGTCGTCATCGTTGTTGCAAGAGAGAGCGGAGAGAGAGAGAGAGACAGAGGAACACAAGCTCATTTCCGCAGGAGAGCGAGGGGTCGTACGTGGCTCGTTCGCTCGTTCGCACGCACGCACGCACGCCTCGTCCGTGCCGTGTCCAAAATGGCTGATCGCTAAAATTAGCGAGCGAACGAGTGACACGAGCGGAGAGAGGTTATGGCATCGAAAGAAAAAAAAAATTAATTGGCGATTCGATCGACGCTGTCGATTAACGCTCGAGTCGACGGGGTCGATTGGATCGCCGCCGCCGTCGTCAGGTCGGCGGATCTTAATTGAACATGTTGCTAAAATTCAAGGAATTCGGGAGACGGAGGGGACGAGGGGGGGGGGAGGAGGGAAACTTACCTCGTTGTCGAAGTAAAGTCATATAAGATGGTATCGCCCTGCTGGACGGCCGCTTTCTAGCGTGAAAATCCTCCGCTCAGGGGGAGCCGAGAGTCGAGAGACGGAGACGGATCGCCCTTCCTGCCCGAGGAGCAATCCGATATACGTGTCGCGCGATGTCGGGGGGGTATTCCGCGCTGCTGCCGATCCGACCGAGAGTCGAGTTTGTGGCGATGTGGCTTCGCTCGCGCGCGCGAGAAGAGGAGAGCGAGAGATAGAGATAAGGACAGAGCCGGCCGTCTGGTGCTCTCTCCTGACGTCGTTGCCACCTCCTGGTTGCCTCGCCTGGCGTCGTCGACGAGAGCGGAGCCGGAGTTCACGCTGCTCTACCGGGGTGTTCGTGGAATCGCGCGGAGAACACGACGGCTCTCGATCGATCGGAACTGAAAGAGACGTGAGAGACGAACGAATGGGCTGGGCACTGGCCAAAAATACTACAAGTCACATTCGCTGCGCGATGGCTACTACCAAACTACCGCCTCTGCTGAACCAACTGAACATAGCACTGAGCACACAGCCGTGAGCCGCGTGCGTCGCGAGCGCCGCAAAACGTGGCTCGTTCGCGATGATTCCACATTGCACCACATTGCACTATACATATACATATATACACATATATACAAAGTATGTATTTGTCATATTCACAGCCGGTATATGATCGTAATCGTCGTGTTATTGACAATCGACCATGAATTTTTCAAGGTAGTCACCGTCAAATATATACTATTAAAGTCGACTTATACATATATACAATACGTCTACAAAATTTTAGAATAATAATAAATCATAAAATTAATATTGTTTCAACTAACCATCCATAGATTTTGACAGTTATGCAACTTACCAGAAGAATTGTCGGTTTTTATAATAGTACGGTCACATATTAACTCTATCCAGTACTACGCCGATATTGACTGTCTCTCTCTATAATTTCTCTCTCGAGCCTTTTGCATGTACTGGTGTTATGAATTATGAAATAAAAACTACGACCGTCTATATTTTCATGTGAATATATATACTGATTTTATAATGTATAGATGGTTGCAGAGACAATTTATGCTTGTAAATAGCAGTAGTAGTTTGATGATGTTCGATATGTATATAATTTAAAAACTTTTTGATACCTGCAGGTATCGTCTTTTGTTTATATTGTTATACCGTTACAGTTCGATGATAAAAGTTAACCTCGAATATTATTATAATTAAAGTAGAGACATACAATAAGAATTTTCAGAATTTTAACGTTCTTTAAATATTTTAGGTAGACAAAGTTATAAATAAGAAGGTTTTTATCACGTATAATAACTTTACAATGCAAATTACTGCAATTAAAATGTTCACATCAGTTTACAATAAAAATAAGTACATATAAATAAAGAATAAAGTTCTTAAATATATTTTCACAATGTCAAAATGAATTTTTGTAAATTATTTTGTTTATTTGTCTTATAAACAAAAATGTAAATATTTTTTGCAACCGTTAAATAATTTGGGAATGAAAGGATTAAAATCATTAAAATGCAGCTGGCATGTCTATTTTCTTTCTCACATGAGTATCTTGAGATTCTTACCATTCTTGGGTAAATTAGGTACCTAAGCATCTGTCAATCTGTGTCATCTGTGGGCTGTGAGTACTACTATCTTACATCTTGTTAACAACATCGGCGCACCGCGTCCGCGTGTGTTCGCGATAAATTAATCATTGAATTTTATAAAAGGAAGCTTACAGTTGTCCCGAATTTATCGAAACTAAGTAATAAATGAACCTATTGTTCATTCTTAAATAATCAAGTCCGTGTCGTCTTGTTTCTCCAGTTATTAACGTACAGCCGCGTCGAGTTTAACCTCAAATTGAAGAGCGAGGAGTCTGTTGAGGAGATTTGTAAAAGGGACGTCTCGCACGCAAATCTGAGATCGGGAAGAGATGAAAGGCGCGATGACGATATTTAGAAATATACGGATCAGCGAGTTTGCCGCGGCGTTTCGCACCTGCTACAGAAAATATAATACCACAGAAAATTACACGACGACAAAGGAGAAGGTGGTCCATCCGTACTGTCGAATTCACCCGTGGAAATCGGAGGACGAATTTGCGAAAGATTTGCTGAAAAACATTATTTACAATAAAGGTGGAAAAATCATTCTTATACGTTCAGGATTGATTTAATAACTTGCATCTTCTAATAAAATTAAACTTTTTATTAAGCTTTTAAAATTTTCATTATTATAAAATTGATAATTTATATTATATTTTTATTATACTCATATTGTTTGTACTGCTCGGTCAATTTTGTAAAAGTTAATGAACCCTGCTTTTTGATGTAATTTCAGCATTATTGCAGCTATTAAGTGATGTTTATTTTCTTTGTAATGACCATTAATATTATAATTTAAAAAACATTAGGCCACAATCGCTTGCGTAGATTATTTTAGCGTGGTTATTTTCTTTTATCATTAGAGTTAGTTTTTTCTTGTTGCATAAGAATTTAATAGGATTAATTATATTAATTACTTTAAATTTTTTATACACAATATTTACAAGTAATTATATTTGTAATACAAAATTTTTAGTTATATTGAAAAATATTGTTAAGTTATATAAGTAATATTTATTAGAAGTAAAATGTCTGTATGTATATATATTTGTTGTACTGATAAATATGATATATATTTCAATATTTATTCAAATTAATCTGTACTTTTTTTTTACAGATGGAATAATTGCAATAAACAAACCATATGGTATACCCTTATTGCCTGGTAAGATCCAACAACGAATTTCACCAAATGTACGAAAACAAACTCACAAGATTGTAGGAGCGTTAGATTATACTGTAACAGATGCTTTGCCATATCTTAAATCAGAATTAAACGTACCGGATTTAATACCATGCCTAGGATCAGAAATGTACATCATCCTTCAATCTTCTTTTCTTTTCTTTCCTTTAAAAAAATATATTTTAAATTTAACTACAGATTATTTTTAGGTATATGAGTGGTGTATATATTTTTGGAATTAACGAAAAAATAGTCGAACAGTTAAAAACTGCGAGACACCGAACTCAGGGTAAATATAGGAAATATTGGGTAGTCACGATCAGAGTTCCAAATGAGATCAAAGGAAATTATCGTTTGGCAATGACTCTAAAAAAGTCTGTATTAGGAGAGAAAAAGGTATATCTGTCTCCATGTATATGTTCCCTATATACAAAGTAATTAATATTCACTCTGAAATAATTACATGTGCATTTCAGCCTATTATGTTGACTCAGTGGAGTAACAACGCGGTGAAGAGGAATGAAGTCAAGATAATGAACATAGATCATAAAGTCTTAACCAATTCGACACACAACTTGAGTTCGCTAATAGAAATCCAGGCGTCCGCGAGAAAGTGGAATGGCGTTAGGTTGTTCGCTTCCACTATGCTGTATGCCCCGATTCTCGGGGATAATATTCACGGATCGCGAATCCAAGAACTCATGGGTACATGGTTGAAAGTCGATCCATTCGCCGATTCCTGTTGGGATTTGCCAAAGGTAAATAAACAGCTGCTAGATCTGTTAAACGTGGCGCCAAGTAAACAAGAAATTATTCCGGCACACATACATCTGAGAAGTGTGCACCTAATCTATGGCAAAGAGCAAAAAGATATAACAATAGAAGCACCTCTGATCGATCCGTTCTATTGGACCTGCAAGCAGCTTAAGTTTAAGTTGCCGGCTGAAGCAGAGGACTCTGTTACGGATAATGTAGAAGAGTTAGCTTCTATGAAGCACACGTAATGTTAATTAACCTCACACCCATTTTTCGCTGAATATTACAATTGTAATAAAAAGGACTTTAATTAAATTGACAATATTTAATTACTTAGTATATATTTTCAAATACATTCGATCAATCGGATGGACAATTATTAATGAGACAGCACATGTTTGCCCTTCAAGATTCTTCTTTGGAGAATTTTCCTACCATTCGGTGTTGCCAGTCGTGCAAACCACCCATGTCTCTTTATGCGTTTCGTTTCACTGGGATGAGGAAAGTGATATCTCATTCTGTTTCTGACAAATGTTAGATTCCATGGACTCCACACCACAGGCGTCGCAGGCACTATTGGCGAAAGTTGGTTCGAGGCCCGTCTGCAGATATTAACAAATGCTATGTTACATAATGTATTTATATTTTGTTAATACTTAATTGTTGCGTTATATTTCAGATTATTGCAAATAGTAGATTTTAATCGAAAAAAAAAAACAAATTTTGCATTTTTTTAATATCAAACGTTTTTAATTCTTAATCCATCAACACGTTTACTGTCATGATTATCAATGACCGACATTGAGTTTTCCACTTGTGTCACACTGATCATTATTGACGACAATTATGTGTGTATAACATATAATCATACTTGTTTAATTTCATTGGTTTTTTTCTTTGCTTACAAAATAATGCATTTAACGTGAACGGAAAATTAGAGAATACACACGACGGCGAACGTGTTGAGAATTGACAATACGCGTAGAACACTGCAAAAAAATATTAATTTTACAGATCGAGAGTAGAAAGAAAATTTGATATTTACGGCAGGGATTGAAATATGCCCGACATCAATTTGCCAAACATGTTTTCACATTGCAGGTGTCCGAACGAATTCACAACGTAGAATTTAAGGTTAAGTACGCACGATGCGCGCGCGCAACCGAATCACGTCGACACATAACCTCTTTGCACGCAATGATGATGCAATCGACGTCCGACGAGCTCCGCCGGCGAAAATCGCCGAAGGTTTCCGACAGTGTGAGTGTACGTACTATCGAGTGGCGTACTCTGGCAGAGCGAGAGCTGGACTAACTGGAGCGTCTGGAGCTTTATGATTTTGATTATCGTTATTGCGAGTGACCAAATAACGTATCCGCTAGAAATTCTGCGTCGTAAAAAGTACGTAAAATATAAGTACTATCTACAATATGATTATCACGGTTTTCGTTTCTGAAAACTGCAATTTTGCCGTTAATTCAACCTCCGTAGATTTTTAACCTCGAATATTGCGGCGATATCAAAGTAAAAAGAAAAAGAAACAGATAGCGACAACAAAGGTAAAATATATATGGCTGCCGCGTTTTTTTTTCAATCAGAAATATAATTGTCGGGATATAAGTGTCAAAAGTAAATGTTTCAAATAAATCTTTCGAGTGTGAGATATCGAATTCGAATATATGTTTCAGAGGCGGGTTAAAATATTTTACGCCTCGATGGGATCTCTTCGCTGGATGCCTGTCAAAGCTGGCTTGCTTCAATCGGCCTATTAGCGAGAACGTGTTCACTGATTGACCTATTCTGGGGTTTACAATACCTCATGGGCTGCCGAAGCCGAAGGGCGCAGCAGTATTAGAAGTACCAGTGCCTTCGAGCGACGGGACAACGGGATATATCCTCGGCTGTTTGATGACAACACGCGATCCCGAAAGGTACAAAACGCCCGTCCGACAAATTTCCAAGCTCACAGTTGAGTGAAGAACGATTGTTATTGTTATACGGGATAAACGGAATTATAAATTATTAGGATGAAACATATGAAATATGAACCTCTTTGAAATTGAATAGATTTTGACTTTACTGAAATTATCTCTACACTTGATCTTCACGTTATTATAATAACAATCGGTCTATAATCTCATTGAATTTTTCCACTTTTTATTTGATAGAATGTTGGACGCGGTTTAGTCTCCGAAAAGCTAGCTGAGGTACGCGGTTTTAATCATCCTAAATGATGAATTTTTTTCGAATTTTACTGCCGTTTGAATTTAAATCGCGAGAAACGTCGAAGTTTATTATATGCAAAAATTGCCTTTTATTCAAATTTATACTGTATTGCTAAAGTATACATTCGATGATTTAATTTTATTAACTGACGATTAAACTGAAGGCAAAGTGAACATATTCGCAATCGCTTTGTTTAGAATTTTAGAATGACATTTCTAGATACATTATGTGAACATAATCTCTTCACGTAACATATTTATCCGATTTTAATTTTATAAAAGTTTTAATTGAGATTGTAATATTTTATTGCAACTACCGAAATTATTATTTATTAAGATTGTTTCTTGCGTAAATTATATTCTAGAAATTGAACAGATCTTTATCTGTCTATACTTGAATTTATTAGATATACAATAATTCGTGTAAAATTCTGAAAATAATTATGTAAAATGTTTAAGCTGGTTGCTAGTATGCCAAAATTTTTTGCAGCATTGTTCATTTTTCATGCTTGAGCGTCCTACATAATTATTTTCAGATCTGTATCTATATTTCAAATTTTTAGACACTTTAGCAAAACTATTTTTTCCGGGTAAAAATGCCGCGACTAAGCCACAGTAACAATGAGCCTCGATCATGCATTAAAACCACTCCCTCAGTTTCTCCGTGTCGTGTCCTCCGACTTCTCCCCTGGAGAGATCTTTCTATCGAATGCGCCCCGTGGTGCCGACCTACCCCATCGGCAGGATTGATCTCGCCTCCATCTCGACGGTAATCGAACTGCCGTGACCCCGTTGACACGTCGCGTGTAACAGACGCACGAATACGCGTGCATCCATGACGTCATCGTCTCACGGTGGTTGTCTGATTTCGAGCCCACGCGAGACCTGTCCCGACTTGATTTCGGTACATTTTGGATTACATTATTTGAGATTTAACTAGAACTTGAACAACCGACATTAAGCTTTTATAATTAAAAAAAAAAAATAGTGAAAAACGAAAATTTTCCAAGCTATCGTAGTTCGATAGTTTGGAAATATATTTCCTTTATCAAACATGGGAATATGTTTGAGACATATCTTTTTAAAAGTTACCGAGAAACAAGTTATTTCCAATATTACGGTTTTACATAAATGCCTCAAGGTATAATAGCTTATCGTCCACCTATTGACAAACTTCCCGTCTCCCATTCCACTTGTTATAAGTCTCGCGTAGTTGCGTTAATACAAGAGTCGTATCGGTATCGGTCGATTGTCAAGTAACGTATAACGTACTATCCCTATGCTACTCGTAATCTATTTAATGAGCGAGTTAATACGATATCATCGGGGTTTGGTTACATGGGAAAACGGTGCATGTACTTGCCGTACGAAGGGCGCGCTTAGGCACTAGTTAGACTGGACTTATCCCGTGGGTGGATATACATTTTTTATCTGCGCTCGTGATGGAATCGCTGTGACCTATTTGCTATGTCACGTGGAACGTACACGCGACCGTTCCTCGAACGCGCGTACACGCATCACCGAATATATTATCACGTATGTCTCGTTACGACATCGATTAAACACGATATGGTGTGTGTATGTATGTGTGCAATCGATGCTGCACGGGAAGAACGACTTTTCTAAAGTATTTAAAAATTTAAATAGATAGGCGGATCTGAAAATAATTTTGTAGGAAACTCAAGCATTAATAAGCAGTACTGCAAAAAATATTGACATTCTAACGATCAGTTTGAACGTTCTACGTAATTACTTTGATAATCCAACAAAATTATTTTTAGATCTAATTAAATTTTTGAGATATTTCTGTTTACTAATTAAAAATATTTACTAAAAATTTCTCAATCTATATACGATTAATTTAATATTTTACACAAATGTTGTTGTGATACTGTTAATTGCTATTTTATTGGACAACAGATAAATTGAGAAATATTACTTTATTATTATAATTAGTAATTGAATTATCGCTAAATTGGTTAATGCACGTTTTTATTAGAATTAAACGTCTCCAACAATATGCGAGAGCGTTGTGCAGAGAACACATCGAAGCAAAGGGAACTTTCTTCCTTTTTAATTATTTCTCTCTTTAATTATTCAAGCACACACAGAGAATCCCGAGAAAAAGGCAGCTATTATTAACGCGGAACAAAGAGCGTGGCTAGATCTCTTTAATTTTTTATATTAGGATTTACTTGAGCTATAGGGCACATAATTCTCTTGTATATATAATCGAAGAAAGACAAAATAATGTATTTTTATACACCGAGGACGAAAAACAGCATATAATTTTTTAATATAACTTAGTTAATCATTATATATATATAAAAGTCTTAAATTTAATAATTTGTTTATCATTTTTTTGCACGTATCATAATCTGAACTTAATTTTTTTCTGTTAGTATTTTTTAAGAAATGAGTTAAGATAGGGCTAACATTATCGCACGAGAAAAGTCCTCGTAGTCTATCGGGCACCCGGTATATTTTCAACTGTCAGTTGACAAGGTACAGGATGCGCCTTTTCCGTTGCAAGAGTTCTGAACCGGCACTCCCATCCTATAGAATTGCGCTCAATCGTCCATCGATTCAACATGAGCGTGTCATAGCGCCGGCCGACTTATTATCGATTGGTTTGCATAACTTTTTCTTATTACACAGCGTGATGTACAATCGTCTGTACTACTGTGCGTAAAACGTACTTAGCTGAACATTTTATAAATTCTGGTATCGTATTTTGGTTGTTTCGAATTTTAACACAATTTCACCAATAAGCCTCATCTACATAAGTCGCAAACGCACAACGCAAACGTGGAGGAAAAAAAGAAGGAAACGTAAAAAAAAAGAAAAGAAAGAGAGAAACGTCCGCGTTTGCAACTAATTATGTAGATGGGCCTATAAGGATATAATGAAGAAATACTAAGCTAGACCGTGCGTGCAAAATGCTTTTTTTTGTTTTCAACTGCGAATCGGTTGAATCTAGAAACGGCCGGGATGCGGCCTTTGACCGTGACACATGCATCTCTCAGCGACGATTTACTTGTCAAATAATTCTTCGTACGACCGCGGGGCTCGCGATTACCGCCAGGGCGTACGCAGTAACTTATGTGCATGCTTACGTTACGTCGTCGATATTTCATTGCGCTCGCAGTCGGGTGATAAAAACGTGCGGTACCGAAAAATATTACGACGCTGCGAGCATGGCTGCGCTTTGTGGTCCGACCGAAGTTCGGGAGAAGATCTTAGAATACAGAGGAAAACGTAAAAAATCTATAGAGTTGAAACAGTCACACGAGATTTGAAAACGTAAATAAAATTAATCTCATTGCCAGTTATGTTGTGTTTCTCTCTGAATGGTTCTCGTGAAAGTTTGCAAATTATAAAACTATTCACATAATTTCCAAGAGAAATCAAATGCACGGAATTAAAAAATATTTGAAATGTGATCACTGCCAAGTGATCCAGTTTTTGCGATTTGGCTTACAATTTTAATACATCAACAGGTTACACGTGCATCTCTTTAATAAATTGATCGAAATTTTATGAGTTATTTTTCTGATATAAAGTAGAATTAAATTTGAAAGAAGAAATAACGCCACATATATTTTCGACTCTTTTATAATTAAAGTATTATTTTTTCCAATAATTTTTTAAAAATTTCGTCAAAATCTCTTCAGTTATCAATATTTCAAACTGTGCACGATTATATTGTCTTTGGAAGAGGACGTAAAATTTACATTTAAGGCATTTACGTAAAGTTTCAGCCGCTCTTTCTCATTTGTCGTAATATTTTATCATTCACACGTATGAGGTTTTTTTTTATTAATCCCGTCGTTATAAAGAGTAATTTCGCGCTACTCTGTTTATGGCTATACAATTCTCTATTCAACTGCGCCATGAATCGACCTTTCGCGCCTCTCGCCCCATTTTTCCATGGAGCCTTACAGACGTTTTAATGCCGCGGTTTATATACGATGCAACATCCGCCCCCTTCAGACACAGTATACCGATCTCATTGTGTCGACCGCGTCGCATTGTCAGCGTGAAAAGCTCTTTATGCGGAAGTATATCTTGAAAAGTTCCAGGTACGCATCACAGCCGGGCACGTTTCTACGAGCTCTACCATGCGGACGCGAGAAGAGAGTGTTCGCTTCGGACTTGCCCTTTGTCGAAGGGGAATCACCGAGCCCCCTTCGGGAGACACGTCGGAGAAAATTCGACCGCGGAAATCTGACTCTGAACGGGCAGCTCACGTCGTAGGAATTGTCGTCTTTCGTCAGCAGGTAAGCTCTCAAACGTTATCGCACGTCCGCGCTTTGTGACAAATGGAGTGGAGTATTTTATGAAAATCGACGAGTTGACAGGCGACGAATGACGGGAATCAGATCTGTTAGTGTTGGCGACATTTCCCATTTTCTTTCTTCCGTTTCTTTCTTTCTTCCCTCTCGATAGATGTGCAGCATAAGGAGGAAAATGAATGACATGTGCGCATCTTGTCTTTGACTTTAATAACAATTTTCAAGACATACGTAATCGATAAAATTAAAGGTTGACTCGTATATACGTTGGATATCAAAATTGACAATAAATTCTAATAGCGCTTTTTTTTAATATCTGACAAAATGTCTTTTACGCCTTTTTTTTTTAAATTTTTAACGTCGAATACCTTTCTTTGTTAGTGATTATCTTTTAAATTATGAAGCACAATTGATTAGAGGGTAAAATACCGTACAGAACATGCCGTATATCCGTAGTTTGCATAAATTTAGCTGCGTTAGTATAATAGAAGCGTATACGATGTAGCCTAGGAAGTGCCGCTATAGTATTAACGATAACTTGCAGGGATTGCTCTGTCAATTCGTCGAACTTAACCGCTGCACCGTCTTATTATAGATACGCGGGTTGCGCCGCGGTTTCGTGCGTTTCAATCAGCGCACTTTGATCCATTCGTCGAGTAGAGTTTCATGCTACCAGAAGCAGGAAGGTAGTAAGCATCTCTCAGTAATCATTCGTAGTTGCTGCCGGCATAAGCGTGCGCATTCGACGCGGCAATTACGGCGCTTTCGAGCTGAAGAGCGCACTCGGCGTGTCTAATTATGTAAATTGCGATCGAGTCAAATTAATTAACTCCGCCGACTAATTGAAAGCACCCGCTGCCTGATCGATCGATCATGGAGTCCGACGAGTTCCGCGAGATGTATTGACGATGAGAAGCGGGACCGAGTCGCCCTTTATCTCGTCGCGATCAATCGCCTTCGCGATCTCGATCTCGCTTCGCCGTAGACAGTGGCGCGATTTCAGTTAATGCGCCACATAAAGGTGGCTTGATGGCCGGTACCGTGCCAGTGAGATTATCGCAGTGTGGGTCCTAAGATCGATCGCCGATTTGTGTGTCAAGCACATCTGTCGCTGTGTCGTGATTGTCGCGAAGATTGTTGTATGAATTTTATCGTGTAGCACTTAAATGAAGATATGAATACTCAATAGGAATCTTTCAAATAATATGCGTGTACGTGTGTGTGTCTATTGTAATTCTAAAAATCTCCAGTTAAAAAGCAAATTTTCACCAGGAAAAAAACTGTATAAACGCTACAGTTCTTGAACTGCAGTAAATTAGTGGTTTCCTTGGAGCGTTTCCACTTGTCTTCTATCTTTCGATGCTTTTTTCGACACATGATGAAAGAGAGTACGCGCGGACGAAAAAACAAAGCGATTTTGACCCCCGGCGTGAAACGATTCCCCGAGTCCTCCCTTGAATCTCTGCCCGCGCGTAGGTAATTGCATGCACGCGGCCGTCTCGTGTAAGCCGATGCATCGCGTGGGCGATATACAGCTTCACGGATGCACCAGAACGTTGGGCCCCGTTACGTGGGCGGAGGAGAGACAGGAGGAGCGGGAAAACGTATTTTCGATTTTCCAATAAATCTCCATTTGAGCGTATGCGCGCGCATAACCGCGCATTTCATTTGCCAAAGCAATTTCATAATGACGCTTGAAACCGATGATTGCCCGCAGACCGGGCTCTCTCGTTCTACCTCACTCTCCGTGTATTGCCTTTGCCGAGAGATAATGCGTATAAGTAGAGCGGCTTTAAGCCGGAGCATTACCGTTCACGACGAAATAACAGTGATTACGTTGCCCGCGATATAAACTCGCGACGCCTATCACGATCGAATAGCGAGAAGTAAAAAGACATTGAACGTGGATATTATATCTCCAAATATATCCAATTATCACAAAGATATAAAAATGGTTTTAGAGATAAATACTGTTCGAAATAAATTGTAAAATTCCAAAACATGCACATATTCAAAATTGGACGTCTTTAAGATGTCTTATATCTCGATTTTAAACATGTATGCTGTCTGGGATACGTCAGTTTTGAATTTTGACGTAGAAAATTTGATTTGACATTTTATTTTTTATTTAAAAAATTCAAAGTAATGAAATGTTATTTTTTATAATTATTTTTAATTTTCAAAACAAATAAATGCGTAAAGATAATAAAAAGTAAAATCTTAATCTTAATTTAACCACTAATTTTCAAAATATCTTTTTGTTTTGGTCCGTATGTCGCTTTATTTGAGATTATTGAAATTTTTGATTCTAATTTATCATTGTACCTTGCCTAGTTAAAAAAATATTTCTCACTATTATTTTTTAAATATTTTTTGTAATATGTAGCGCAAGTCAGGCACTTTACATCGATTTTTAATTCGATAATTGAGTTGCATATCTTCTCATTATCGCATTTCGATCGGCCGAGAACTTCGATAACTCGTTACACGACAGACACTTGATCGTATTTATGTACAAGTAGGTAGTAGCTGATATCCACTAAGGGATATTGATTTCCATACTTTAATACGTACGGAGAAAGTACGAGGGAGCCGTCCGGCACGCAAATCTCAAATGTGCGTAATAAACGTAACATAGTATCCAGTACGCTCGGACTAATGCGATATAATTTATCAAAACAATTTTTTTCTACGGAAAGCATAACTCGTGTGATAAACCCTATGAATTACAGGTAGAAACTATTCTCGCTGCTGTTGGCCTCTCATATTTTATACTTGCTACGTGAATTACAACAAATGCCTGTTCACTTAAAATAAATCACATTCTGTCACTATACCTTACGTAATATATGTCAGGGCACATACAAAAATTTAATCTTACGATTTTGCCAAAATTAAAAGGGATTCGCAAATTTTTATTTAAAGTAACAGTTCCACGATTTTAATGTCAAAATACCAAAATAATTGTATTATAAATAATTATTAATTCTTTCTTTTTTAAATTGATTTTATTTACGTTTTATTTTTAAGATCTTAACAATTTATTTGGTAATAATTTGATAATTAAATAACAGTATTTCCCTCCGTTTAGAAACAACTTTCTTTTAGTCTTTCTTAAACTTTCATTATTCGAATATAAATGTAACATTATTTTTGAAAGAGAAACTGGTTATAGTCTTTTATAACCAAACGAATGCAGATAAGACGCGAATGTAGACGTAGTGATGTTTTTATCTATATGACGTGCCGTGCTAATTTGTTAATGGGACATCCTGGCTGACGCCATATCGAGCGATTTTTTTTAATCAGTTTTCACCGCACTGATATGCGCTATTATTAGAAAAACCTTCAGAAGAATGGCCCGGTCATTGCACGATATTATCGAGACACATAAAAAAATTGCTATCGACAGTGACTGTCTCGTACAGTCTCATATTAAAAAAAATACATACATACTTGACCGTGGCCAATTCATAAATTCACTTAAACATAGTCAATGCTAGTATACTTAAATATCCGCTTAACGAATGCGCGCTTATCGAATACACGTCAACGTCAATACAATTTAACTTTTAAATTCGTCTCGTTGATAACAAAATAAATCAACGATCATAGCAACAGTGTAGCTAGTAGAACAGTAAATATCTATTAAAAATAATACTAAAAATATAATTAAAAGAAAATCATACACAAAAAATGAAAGAAAATATAATTTTATTTTTTTCTAAAATAATTAAGATTGCAACACCTTTCTGTTAGATTAATATAAAGTCCAGTAAAATTGATTGAATCAATGTAAATAATATTAACATTTACTGTATACTAAGTACAGAAAATATATGAATGATGAAATTTTTTTCATGAAAGATGCTGCCATGTATTTTTCTTGAAGCTGAGAAGAGCGTTTTCAAAAATAATTGACATATAAAAGGAAAGAAATATCTGTGTTAGAATTGTGTGAAATATTACTTTATGAATTAGTTAGTTAGATATTACAAATTTTTATGTACAAACAAATTATTAAATATTTCTTATTAAAACATCGAATTTCCGAAATATTTTCAATTTAAAATAATTAAAAAATTAATATTTAACTGTATAACCAGTCTCTCTTTCAAAAATAATGTTATATAATTTTTGAATAATGAAAATTTAAGAGAGACTAAAAGAAAATTGTTTCTAAATGGAGTGAAATACTCTTACTTAATTATATGCAAAAACCACGTGTTCTTAAAAACTTGTATACTCTTCACGAGTGTGCGAAATGAGTTTATTTCGAAGACATAAGATAATGTCGGAAGGCGCGTCTGCAAAACGAGAGAAATGCAATAATGTAAACATCTCAAATGATAATCCGCAGATGCGAACGGTCCATTCAGCTGGTCGTTTACATAAAACAGACACAGTTGAATCTTTTTCATTTAAGGTTCTAACTAAACTTTCAGCTAATCTTGACACTGTCAATGCACGAGCATAATCGTTGCTGCGTTATTGAAACAGAATCCGTACAGGATGCTGCATATTCCGATTTATTACATCACCATCTAATTATATCAAGATAAAATAGTTAAAACATTTAAAAAATTTCAAATTTGCAACTGTGAATGAATCTCGTTTTTAAACATAATAATGATATTGATTCTTCCTGATTGATTAATTACTGTTTGCGATTTTGCCAAACTTGTAGTTATTATATATTTGTTGTGATATTTATAAACTCCAACAAGACTTAAACAATGTTTCATGTTTAGAATGACGAAACTATAGACACGTATCTTATTTAATGCGTGAAATTCCTTAATGCCAGTATGTGATAAATTAATTTATCGACCGGAAGATCCCGCAGGGATGACTGATCCGCGCAGTTATTTACGTTTAATGAATTCATGGACTTGAGCTCGATATTCTATGGAAAGTCGCATTTACACATTATATATTACACTCATATATATGGTACATGTTTTTCATTTCACTTGCCTGATAGCGTGATAAATATTTGAGGGAAAGTGAAAACTAAATAATATTTAATTTAAGAGTATAATAGTTCTTAAAATATTTTAAGAATAATAAAAGGGGAATAGAAATAAAACTTGTACATGTGTGTTCATACAAACGGAGAAGAGTAAAATCGAAGGAGCAAATTCAAAATAGTCCCTTAGCTAAAAATAGAAAGATGGCCGGAAGACTCGCGCGTTAATTTCATTCACGCGTGTGATTTTGCAACGTCCGGATATGGCATGCGGTAGTGCGGCGCGGCCCCTAACACGCGCAGAGTGCAACGCTTTGCCGCAAGGTCTCAGCCGATTACGTACAACAAGTACTCATCTCAATTGGCGATTACGGGCCCATAAATCCATTTTGAGACCGAGTTGAACGGGCATCAAAAGAGTGCCCACCGCAGTCTTCCTTCCTCGACCTCGACTACGTTACGCCTTAATCCGCGCCTCCGCGGTCGCGCGCGTGCATTCCGTGGGTGCGCGCGAATCCGGAGCCCAGACTCTTATATACGTATATGCGGCTAATGTAGAAATTTCAATATCGATTTATCGTCTCGCCCCGGCAAGCCTCGTAGATCCGCGATACAATTAACAAGCGTCGATCGCCACGTCGAATTTCCGGTCGCCTCTTTCGCGCGCCTTTTTTTGCTCCCATTGATCGGCGAGGCGGATTCGCTTTAACAATACGAGGAAGCATTTAATGAGATACTAGTGTAAAAATCGATGTTTGCGTTTAATTGAGTCTGCATGAAAAGGAAATAAGCACGCGCGCGTCTCTTTATATCTGTGAAAGTGATGGAAAATAGTAAAGTTTTCTAAAGTACATTTTAAAAATTTTTTATTTTATAAAATGTGATTTGTGTAAGATACATTCAAATCGATTTGTTTTATTTTTCAAATACTTGTATTCGTAAAGTCCGTTTTCGAAATTATTTCGAAGTTTCAGGTTTGTACCTGTATCAGTTGCGTGCGCTTGTGGATCGTTTTTCAGCATGATTTTGATCGTCTCCTTTTTATGATGAAGCACGATACGCGTTTTCGTCGGCAAGATCCAAGAAATTTCATGAACGCGTTTTACCCTCGGCGTGTGAGGTCTAATTCCGTTTTGCTCTTTTTTTTCGGGGGGAGAGGAGACTTCCTGTTTCCATGAACCAATCTAGACGATCAGTACGTTGATCGATGCTTTCCAAATAATCGCCTTCACAGAAAATCGTCGGCTAATGAAGATTTCCAATGTCCTTTTTTTTCGGACCTACTCGTCGTAAAGATTTATGGAAGTAGCTGCGAGATGAACGTAATGTGGTACATCCCTGTCATGAAAAGAATATGTTTAAGTAAAAAGTAAAAATACGTTTGAATAAAAAGTATTACATGATAGACAAATTAAGTAATTGTTTTATAAATTAAAACAAATATACCGAAATATTTGCATAATTTAGAAATATTATACCTATCTCATTTAAAAATTTAATGTAATATTATTTAATTTTAAATTACAGTTTAATTATTATAATTTATATGGACACAGAATTAATTCTATTTAAATTCCTCTTTTCGCTGCAAATGTGTCTATAATATTTAAAACAGTTAATTATCTCGCAGCTACTGTCCGAGCTAAAACGTTCTATGAATAATATTTAATCGCAAATTATCTCCAACATTCTTTATATGACTCATGAATGTGTCAATGGATGGCGATTGTGTAACGGGTGGTCTGAAGGATGAAGGTCGCGCCAACGGGCAAAAAAATATAATCAAATGCGTATGTCCAACCTTTGTTCCGATTGATTTGCCATTCGAGTGGCCGGATATTTGTTTCTCGAGCACACACGGGGCACTCTGGAGATTCGTTTCCTCTCGAATAAATCAAATCTCTTGGATGTTATTGCGTTTCTTCCGGTCTCCCGCATTCGAGATCTTACATTTCCTGGACCGTCTCATCCTCCCCTTTCGAGAATTTACTCAACGACATATAACATCTTATACGTAAGGACATCAAATATATAAATCCTAGGGTAGAAGAGAATGTGCGCTAACGTATATTCTCAAGTGAAATGACAATTGAGAAGATTAACTGTAATTAGCTTACATTTATAGAAATATTTTATACCTTTTTTTATGACGGTGAGAAAGAAATGAAATAATTTCTTACAGTGTAGCGATATAAGGATTTTTTAATATATTTTCGTATTATTGGAAGATATATTCGAAGATTTTTCTTAAAAGCACAAATAGAATATATGGATTTCTTGTTAGTTACGTATATTTATATAGGAAAAACGAGCAAATGTTCTTCTGACATTTTCTAATCGTAGTACAGAGTATTCAACAATAGTATTAAATTGATTACTTGAAATTAATTTTTCAATTAATTTTTCAATTAAATTGTTTTACTTTCAAGACATTTCCTATATACATATTTTTATAAGTATATTTATATACGTCCTGATCTTTCGAAAATTCATCGGAAATTGATCGTAACATAATATATGATAACGATTGCGACGATGTTCGCGCAATCAGCGTAACGAAGCGTTTATACCAACATGGAATCAGGAAAATTTTATAGCATCGTCAAGTAAAACAAAAAGCAATAGAATTAAGCGTCTCATACGGCGGATCGGTACATTATGACGCTGCGGCTCGATCGGATCATGTGTGCGGCGTGTATTATAATCTCGTGGAAGGGCTGTTAGCCGATAAATTCTTCATCTAGGTGGAACCACTTACAAAAGGGAACACCTTTTCGTGATTGCATGCTTACGGCATGTGAAATAGTGTCCAAATTACAGGTCACGGCGTATAATTCGATGAAGCGTTGAGTGGGATCGCGCATTGCCGAAAAAAAAGAAAGGAAAAGAATTGGGCGCGATCCGGGGAACGAGCATATTCATTTTTCTTCGCAGATACGTAAAATCGCAATTTTTTTAGCCATTCGATTTTTCGCGCTACTAATAATATTACGTACCGACGCGACGGCGATGAATGAATTAATTGCACGATATCTCGGGACAGAATTTTAAATAAACGAAGTAAAAAATTGACTAAAAACACAACAGTTTAAAATATTTTAATTAAAGAAAGGATTAAATGTATATAATTCTGTTTGTCGGTATCAATTGATATTGCAATGCAATAATTCATAGGTGACATTATTATATTTAAATAATTTATTATACATTGTCTGCAGCAAGAGTAACGAAACTCGTTTAATGCTATCCAATTTCTATTTTAATTTAGCAAGTTAATCGAACGTACCACTGTTTCGAACAATTAAATTAATTCTCTCAGTCGATCGTGATTTCATCGTGTGTGGACTGATTCGTGTGTGTATAAATTACCGTACTGCGTTAAAACGCGGTGATCAATTAGCGATTAATCAGCGATTGGGTTTCAATATCACTCGGTATTTTGTCGAATCGTTTACCGCAGCGCGGCACAAGAGACCGTGTGTGTCACTTTCGAAAAATTATAATAACAAATTCGCTGATGGAAGTATATTACCGGCCGGTATAGCTAGCGCTCGTGGATTTCTCCCAAGTATGAGGTTAATGGGAATCGCGAGGAGTCGGTTTTTCTTCTAACAAGTTTCACTGCGTTTGCACGCTCAAGCGAGGCGGATTCTGTGACGTTGCGATGCCAATTTTCCGCGCAGCGAAAGGTTCCGACACCGGTCGTCGTCGATACGGAAATCGAGAGTCGATTTCCTCGCCGAAGTCTTCTTACGAACAGACGTCAATAAATTACTCGCAAACTGCAATAAACATCCCCGTCTTATATGGGAGACAATTCAAAGTCCACCTCGAGAGAAATTTTTTTTGTTTCTATTGAAGGCAAAGAATCAATTTACAAATCGTTGAATTATTATCGTTAATCAAATTTCTATCTTGTCAAATCAATGTAGAAATTATATGAGATTAGAAAGTTCTCGTTATTTATGTATTTATAAAGGTGAGATAAACTTACAATTTATTAATTGTAGAAATATGAATTGCTGCATTTGTATAATGTAGCTACTAAAGAGCACCGTGTGTCAAATTATGTCAGATGTCATGTAACGACCTACCGCCTGTTTCCGTGGAGTTATCGCGTTGTATCACGGAGTTATCGTTCGTACACACGCGTTCAGTATGTAAATGTTGACGGAGGCTGGGATGAGAAACGGCCCGAAAGACTATGATATAACCAGTTAAGGGGCCATTGGGCCAACACACGGGCCGCAATCTGGGCCCACGAGGCAACGAGACATCATGAAACGCCTCTTACTTGTTTTGTCACCTAAGATCCCTTGCAGCCTAAACTTCTTTAACGTCACCTTGATTCCAAACATCAATTTTGTGCTATCTCACTTTTATATTTCACTTTAATTAACACTGCATAATCTGCAGCTTTATAATAATCCAAATTTTTCTATTGACTATTCTTTATCAGCTTTATCTAATCATTTTCACAATTACTTTATGTTTACGCAACGATAATTCATGGTTTAATAGCCATAAATAGCAATACGCCATTTATTCTTGACATTTATTTATTTTGCAATTTGTTAAAATTCTTTGTTAAAACTTCTGGAATTTGATAGGTACGTACCGTTATATGAAGTCATTCAATGTTTTTCTTATCTCCTAATGTTAACCGCGTATCTTATCTTGTATTTTAACATAACAACTATTTTAATCTGATTTATGGATTAAAAAATTGAGATTTTAATCGGCAACGGTAAGAGAGAGAGAGGATACATTAACGCATCAATTGAAAACCGCTGTTAAATAAATCGCGGAGGCGTTTATCGGCGATCAGCCGGCAGTCTATTTTCGAGATGGAAATCCTTAGCGCCGCGTTGTTGCTTTATCACCGTGAAACCGCAACTATGCGGCTTCGCGCGGGATCACAATGCTTTATAATTAATAAATCACGGCATGACTGAACTTTTATCGGGGAGGCCCCGACCACCACGAAGGACGGTTATGGATGTCGCACTTTACAATGGCATTCGACAGGTAATCGCCATGACTGGTTCTTTGTTAGCAGGTCCGAGCAGGAGACGGTCGATCGCTCGACAAGACGCGTCCGTATAATGGCGCAAATTCGACGGTAATCGGCAAAACTGGAAAGTGGAAAACCATGATTTATGATTACGGTTCTATATGTCCACGCTAGATCTACATATACATATACGTACATTTGACTTTTCGATACGAAAATTATAACCTATACATTTCACACCGGGAGAAGATAGCGATGACATTTAAATTCGAAGATTGCGTAATCGATTTTATGCTCTTCGCAGTTCATTTTCTGTTTCGTACGGACGGTTAAATACCTATTGCGCGTTGCATAAGGCGCATTGTTTTACGATCCGCAATTCTGGAAGCTTCTAGTTGTAAAATGCAGTAGCGCGCTGCAGTCCGTTACGCGGCAAATAAAAAAGCTCAATGCGCTTCAGGCTGACATCACTGACTGGATCGTTATGTTTGACGGAAAATAAATAAATGCTTGAAGCGTTCCTCGAATTATTACCGTGGGTCGCGTATTTATTTAGTTGCGTTGCTCTTAAGTATAAGAAGAGTGCAATCGTATACTGAATTCAGTTGTTAACGCAAATATATAACTGAATATTTTCTGCAGTTTCTAAATTTTTTATTTTTATATTTTCCTATTTTGGTCAAGCTAAAAGTTATCCATCTTGAATGTTAGAATGATATAAATATCTACAAATCTATGTTTTAAATTTGTGTTTTTTTTTACATTTTTTAAACAAATTTTGTCATGTCATTTATGATACGTTTTATTCCTCGAATGTTTATTTAGTATAGGCAGGAAATTAATTTTTTACAAATTGTTGAGACAAATTGTATCGTGTTTAAAGCATTGTAGCGTTTAAGCATTGCAAGTAAAAAAGAGCTATGCCCATCATAGTGAACGTTGATTGCCAGTGGGTTAATTACCGGACTTAATCGCCCAACGTAATTGGTTCTGCATCACATTGTATCGCACAAGCTAGCACGTTATAAGACACTTGCAGTTCTCCGAGCCCCGTCGCGATTCGTCTCGGCATTTTACACGCGATCCGTCGCGCTGATATAAAAAAAACTCGCGGATGACTCGCGACGAGGGGCTCGAAGAAGAAAGGGGGCGAAAAAGGGCGAACGGAAAAACGGGAAGAGATAAAACGGGAACGTCGCGTCGCCGACGACGCGCTGCAACGTTCCACCGGGATGATAAAGGAAAAGCCACAAGTCTAATCTCGTAGGTAGAATTTTACGGCTTCGTCTCCGTACCACAATTACAGTTCGTTGAACCTTGGAGCGAAGGGCGCGCGAGAAAGGAAAAGGGGCACGTCGGGATTTCCGTCGGTGTATTTAGCACGCAGATAACGCCATTTTAAACAATGCTTCCGATTATCTAGATGAGATTCAACGGGAAAATGGGTGCGATAATGGCTGATAACGTAGTCAACGGGGCGCCTCTGCTTTTGTGTTGAAATCGTTTGCACTGTTCCGGTTGCTTTCATTTTGAATGGCCCTTCTGAGATAGAGATGCGAGAGAAAAGAGAAAGAGTGAGGAGAGAAAGAGAAGGAAATCACGATACAATTTTATGTTTAAAGTTTAAAGGTATAAATTTGCGAAATATAAAACAATATTTTCAAAAGAAATGCTTTTAAGATAATTAAAATATAACATGTGGCTATGAATTCATTTGACTTTTCTGCAATCTCAAACAATTAATTTGCAAACTGAAACGTGCATATAAAATAGCTAATAATCTAAAGTACATTTAAAGTAATTATTAATTATTATTAATTAATATTAATTAATTTTTAAATATTTAATTAAATCTGTTTTTTATAAAACCATGAAAATTCTTCCTTAGACCTCTTTCTTTTCTCAGCGCGAAAAAGCATTTATTATGTTATCGCTCGGAATTGATACTGATCAAAGAAACAGTATTCAAGTGACACACTTGAACGTATGTGAAGGCCACAGTCTAGATCTCATATTAAGATATTTTTCGACAGAAACTCAGGTCGTAAATAATAAACTTATACTCGTAAATAGACGGGATGTTTGTTATACATATATTTTGTCTTCTTATCTATAAGCCAGACGCGATTGATCGGCAACGCGAGCAGTCGCGGGTTAAACGCCGAATTATTGCCGTACATCCCATCCTGCGGGATACGCGGCGCAGCGCGACGCGCGTAGGGGGATGCGTGCGCGGCGCGGGTCTCCTCTCCCCTTCTCTCGCTCGTGTGGTCCACCACCACCACCACCACACCACCCCGCGGACCTATATATTTCCCGGAGGGTCTCCCACTTTCGCCACTATCACTCCTGTCGCGGCGGCGTTCGTACGCGCCACACACACGCCCGGCCGTCCTTCCTTGCCGCGGAGTTTCACGCGGAGGCCGGAAGCCGCGCGATTCATTTCTCGAGCGTACAACATCTTCGCGTCTCTCCCTCTCGTGTGTCGCAACCCTCCGACATCCGCATATCTTCACGATCAACAAAGTGGTGCGGTTTCTCACCCGTCGCGTCCCCTCCTCGAGGGGGAGAGAGCAATTGTTGTGGTTGCGTGTACTTTTGAATCGAGACCGGCAACGTGCAACCCCCTTTTGCGCGCGGGGGTGCGCGAGGATTTTATACGGGACATGTGTGCCACGTGGGCCGAGACGGAGGATCCACCTGCTGCCGCTCCTGCCGAGTGGGATTAGGCGAGCAGGCACGACGGTGAGTGACGAAGCGTTACTTCGAAATGGAGTACTATATTGAATTTTTTGCCTAATCCTTGTTTGTCCGCTTGCATTTTATATTTAATCATTCTGTGGCGATTGCATCGCCCCGAATAATTAGTCTGCGTAAAACATAAAATTTAGTTGGTGAAAAACAAAATAAAGAACGCGGATATAGACGTTACACAGAAGGATCAGCTTTAGGTCGCGAGAGAGAAAAAGAAAAAAAAAGGTCAATAAAAAGGCGTCGAGAAAACAGAGACGATTAGGCCGTTAGAGATACAGGTCGCAAGTCATACGTTTAAAATGTCAATTATGAACACGACAACAAACAAAGCAAGGTTAGAGGTAACAGGTCTGGCGACCGCGCGGATAACGACAAGTCGCGACTTGTCTGGCTGTTTTCGACGCGAGTAGACGTGCCCTCTTCGTGTCACAAAATTAATAAATCGGAACTTAATTTTGACTCGGATCTAAGATTCAATCACCCGTTCGATCCAATTGACAATCCAGCCACGCACGAGTACATAGTTTTTACATGTATTTCACTTAATAATTTGCTCCGCGCAAAGAAGTTACACTAAAATTCTTTTCAACGAATTTCTACGGATGCTATCTACGATACACGAGACTTCTAAAATCTTGCGGTTATATATAATGATAAAGCTTTGAAAAAAATACACTTATAATAGCATTTTTTAAATTGTTAATGTATTGATGAAAGACGTAAAAAAATTTATATTTGTTTATAAAGATATCTGTCTGTCTGGATACTATATGAAAAATATTAATTCACATAAAATATTTTTTCGAATAATTAGGTACGTGACACATCGAAAATAGATATGAATGTTATATTAGCTCTCGGGATGTTTCTATCTATCTATCTATCTATCTATAAGAGAGAAATTTGATATATTCGTTTTTTAAAATAATATTCTATACTTACGGCATATATAGTTTTTTTTCTCGGTGATCGACATAACGCTTGTGCTAATCATGTGTATGCATCTTCGAATGTGTTCACGTATTCAAAGACTGTCTGGTGGACAAAGAGTCGGTAGACGTCAAACGCGTCGGCGAAAAGGCGACGCCGCGAGACGTCGGAGGAGACTCTAGGGACGAATTTACGCGTCGATTTTTCCTGTAATTTATTATAGGGCCGTGCTTCTCTCCGCACGCTCGCATATTCGTCGCAGCTGTTCACACAACGGGTCCTCTCGCATGTTGTCTTGCGACTAGAAAACCGCGACATAGACACCTCTTTATATATCCGTCAGATAGCGACTTAATATATCAACACCATAAATTGTGCCACTACATAGCTCTTATCCAAACGATTCTTCTACGAGTGCTCTTTCTCTCGCGCGCATATTGCGCGTGTAATCGCAGTTTTCCCGTTAAAACAGAATCGTTGGCTAAAATAGAATCGAGAGTATCGCAAAACATTCGCGGCGAAAATGATTAGAATTGCATCGGCAAACGATATTCATTGTAATATTATCGTATAATGTACATTTCACATTTAATTGTTAATTTAATTATTACGGGGATTTTTTTAGAAAGTTATAGTATACATATAAACATTATATTAAAAAATTTCGTCTTATAGCATGTGAGAGGAAATGACATTGCGGTAATTACTCTGGCTTCGTTGAAATTTGATGTGATTGTCGATACTGTTAACACATGTAGAAAATTACTTACCAGAATTATCCTCTTAATGTAGATAACATTCATCTGTCTGTTGCAATCTTTGACAGTGATGCAATTTCCGGATCAATAAGCGTTATCTATCTCTTTAACACAACGTGATTATAAATAATTATCGCACTTGACTTGTTGCAGAAATCATTAATTTTGATTAACTGGATGCCTTTGCTAACTAGCTTACGATACGTAAAATAATCGTTTTAAATTGCGTAGAAAAGTAAAAGAATAAATAATAAGGCCAATTATTTGAAATCAATTTACTTCACGCTCTTTAATTATATAACGTTCCACAAAGTGGATACACATTATTACCAGTCTTAGAAGAGAGACATACCAAACGCGCTTGCTCTAATTTTTTATACGTCGACATACATACACGTATATTTGCGACACGCGTCGGTGTCGAAATAATTGCTGAATGGTCGGCTCTCCGAGCCGTTAGTGTTTCCGAGGCGTGTCGTGGAGCTTTAAGAGGAATTCAGAGCGAATCTAATAAGCGCCAGCGCGACGACGGATGGCGCATTAAAGCTTGGTCGCGACGTTTGGATGAGGAAAAAAAAAAGAAACGGGAAGCCTAACCTTCTGAAAGTTAAGGCGATCGAGAGTCGGCCCTCTCGTCTCGTCTCGCGTCCCTCTCGCGCGTCTCGCCTTTTACGGGGCATCGTGATTTGTGCGTGTTGCCTGGCGTCCCTCTTACGCTGCCTGTATAACCACTTGCCCTGTTAATGACTTCATGTTTCGCGCACACAGGATGGCCTGAGCCTCGGAGCAAATCTTCCATGGACCGTTCACGAAAATCGGAGGATGACCCGCCGCCGCCGTGCATCTTTCCCGGACGACCCGGAGATCTTCCGCATCGACGAGGTCGCCGGCGAGCCGCCGTGATCAGGCTGGATTTGAGGTAAGTAGCGCTATTATTCAAATTTATTTATGCTCGTGTGAAATTTCATATCAGCACACAGGCGCATGGTATAATGAAGAGATAATGCAACACATGCGCAAAGAAATAGGATATGTGTATTAAATTTTTAAGAAGCATGACGAAGTGGCTATACGATGCAAAAGTTATACCTGAACGTATAATTTAGAGCGGGCATGACTCATGTGTTGAGCTTTAATTGGTGTGAATTCAGCGTATCGAGGCTTATCGTTCTCTAATTCGCGATTATGTCAGAATTAGAAAGTACAAAGGTCAGCAAAGCATCAGCAAAAATGTGAAGAATATCGCGAATGGGATTAAAAAAATACAGGCGTTTAAAATTTTTCCGATTCTGGAGAATCTTGAAATTCGAACATTTACTTGTCTTTGAATGTCTTAAAAGTTTAGGCGTTTCATAAACATTCGACGATCAACGCGTGTCGAACATTCTTCAAGCCAAGTTCGAAGAATCCAATGACGTTAAACTTTTCGAAGATAAAAGACGAGATACTATAAATTATTCAAGATACTCGCGTTGAGAATACATTCGAGCCGGACATCCTGTGTGGCATCGAGCTCCACATTTGAATAACACGCAGGCCTGAGATACCGCTTGAAAGCGCGCTTTCTGCGTGCAAAATATGAAGCGCGCGCTCGCGGAAGATACATCGGGAGTAACTCGCTGCACGCGAGTGAGTTACGATATAATTAGGCGCTGGTATGCAAAACGGGAGATACTCGGTCGTTATAGAACGCACAGGTGGCATTGATGAATTTATAAGCGCCGTTGAGGGTAGCGATTAGACGTGAAAGCAAACGTTTACAGTAGTTATTCTATCTCTTAATCTTTTAAGAGTTATATGAATTTCTGTTAAACTGAAATCAGATATATACAAATATGGGTGATTAGCAGAGTAGTAGGAAGTTTCCAGAAGATTTAGAAGTACTATTCAAAAGTGACAGGAATAATAAACTCTGATAGATCAGGAATAAAAAATAGAAAACTGAACAGATCGAAAGTTACAAAAATGAAGAATTGAAAAAAATATGGCAAAAATATTTAAATTAATTTTTCTAAAATTCATTCTGAAAACTCATTCGAGCGCGAAGAGAAAAGCCGCCTCTTTCGTTCTTAGTTCTTACATTACATGAGTAAACAATTTTATCTCGGATTGACAGGTTCTTATTAAGTCGTGGAGTCTAGCGCCGTTCAAGATCGATCCGCACGATACCGCGTAATGATAGCGTGCAATTTGAGCCGCGGTGCATTTTGCGGATTAATTTTAAACGGGGACGAAGCGACAAGACCGGACGAGCGAGAAAACGTCTATTCTCGCGCGAAATAAGACCCTTCGATAACTCGTCATCTTAATGACGGGACGCCTCTCTTTTCCCCGATTACACCGCCGCGCGGGTATAGGTATGTCGTGTGGTTTATTTTAACGCGGACACCTCTCTCGTAATAATTCTCTCGATGTGTGCGCAACGCGCGCGCAAGCCCGCCAGAACGGGACATCAATCCTCGCTCTCGTTACCTTCGACGCTCCGGGCACAGGGTCCCTTGTTATCCACGGCCGTCTCTCCCTTTATATACCGCGCGCATGCCGATGCCGTTGCATAATTACCGGGTGTTTCGATCAGGCAAGTGCACCGTCGCGCGTTTCCGCGTCGGTTTTCTCGAGAAAACAAACGCGCGATTCTCCGTCTCTCGGATTCTTTTCTCGAACCGTGCAGCTTCCGCGTGGAATCCGTTTTTCAAATCTTTACTCCCGCGCGTTGTCCGCGTTAATCGAAAACAAAAGAGCTGTAACAGGTGAAAAATAAAGAGTTAAGTGAAGTTTTATTTCTAGAAAAAGGAGTATAGAAAAGTAGGTTTTTCGGTTCGTTTTGTGTCATTGTAGTAAAATTTACACTATGCTTTTTTACTGATGGCGTGCTAATCTTTCTGCAAACTAAAAAATTAACAGCTAAATTAAAATATAATTCTATGAATTATATTTTCTTAACTGCTAGTTTTCTAAAAAAATATATAATTTATAGAACTATATTTTTTAGCTGTTAGTTTTCATATTCGCTAGAAGAAGAGCACGTCGCTAATTGCTAGTAAAAAAAAAACATTGTGTAAATCTTGCTTATAGCATATAATGATTTTATGCCAAGTTTTTTGCAGTTTAAAGTAAGTCCACAGATCCATGAAAATATTATGAAATTTAAAAATTGATATATACGAACACACACACACACACACACACGCTGCACACGCTGCACACGCTGCACACGCTGCACACACACACACACACACAACACACATTTTTCTCTGCAATCCTTTTCTCTCTTTCTCATATAATTACATTACGTAATTATATTTGGTTTTTATTTTTTGTAAACAAGTACTTTAGGATTATTAAAGTTGACTATTTTCCGGGATATCTTCATGCGTCAGAAACGAAAGAACGCGAATCTCTGCAAATTTCTCTGTTCCCTTATCTCGAATTTCTCTGCGGTACGCGCGCGGAACAAGTGCTAATTACTCCTGTTTTAATAGCGGAGTAACTGCGGCGCATAAAAATTTCCGCAGCGGGGTTATTAAATTCCCGCTTTAACAGTGGAAGCGGACACAAAGCGTAGAAATGCGAAAAATTAGCCGTGCCGTGCCGTATTGCGGTTATCTTCTCTGTCTCGCGCGCGAATGTTTTGCCGCACCGAAATAAAAAAGCGTCCGCTTTTTTTGCCGGAACAAGTATATAACATTTTATAATACTGCATAGAGTTAATTATAGGAAAGTACAATAATGTACAATACCTCATTTTTGTATCGTGACAATGTCGAAATGAATTCTAGTGAAATGAATTCGTCTCTGGAATTCGACATGCTTTTATACGAATTTATTCAATTTTTCCTAAAAGTTCGCGAACAGCGACTGATGTTCATAATTCATAAATTGTTTTTTTCCGTAGCATCACAAATCCATCCAGTTTTTAAAAAATTACGCGAGTTATTATCTCAACTAAACGTCGAGAACGATCGACTAAAGTAAAAGCAAAGTATTTAACATGAATCCCCGAGATTATTCACCACGGGGGGAAGGGGGGAGGGTAGTTAAACGCGGCCCGGCTATCTTGCGAATGGGCTTTTACCGTGCTGCGACGAATAAAATCGTCCGGCGCGGCGAAACGATTCAAGAGCCCGCGCGTCGCTCGTCGACGTTGACGTCCGTGAAGGTACAATAACTCGTGCATCACCCGCGTGCAACGTTAATCCCTTGTCGGCGAGGGGATGAGAATCCCCTCTCCTCCTCTCCCCTCTCCCCCTGCCGAGGAAAAAAAAGGTAGAATCGACGCGAACAATAAGCAATCTGTAGCAGGTCCGTATGGTAATTATGTTGAGTCTGGACGTGCGCGGATACGATTACTGCATAGGCCTTCCGCGGATCACATGCGGTATACATTACATACGGTATGTGCGGTCGTTTACCGGAACGAGTACACAGGGCGTCCCAGAATCCACACACTTTCCCACAATCGTGTATCTCCCGAGACCGAGACGAGCAGGACCAGGAAGATTCGCGATTTCTTCGTGATTTAGCTTTCAAGTTGAATGCAGTCAAACGGCATGTGAACTTAGCAAATTAAATTTTAATGATGCGAATAACTAACAAAACTTTATTAGTTATATTATAATACTAAGTGTCGCTTAATGTAATTAATTAATTAATTATGTTTATGATATTATTTATAATATTACAATATTATAATATTAATTTTATTAAGTAGAGCTTCCATAGAGTTTTATCAACCTGAATTTTAATTGTCAAGCTATCTGCTTTAGTTAGATTAGAAGAGACATCACAAATCTGATCTGATCGAAAGTAGACATTGTATTTGAAAGAAAACTTTCTGAAATCCCTTGCATACGTATTACGAAAAGTACAGAATGATGTAAAAGCCTTTGTTATTGACTCTTTTGCGTTGAATTGTCACCGCGCTGACAGTGAAGAAATAAATCCAGCCGCAAAGGTTCTTTGATCGAAACGCGCAGTATAAAAAGAATTAAAAAGAATTTTTTTTAGAAAAGTATGAATACTTTTCTGTTTGTTGTGTTATGATTATTCATAAACAAAAACTTGTAAGTAGAATTCATGAATATTTTTAAATAAATTAAAACGGGTCAGTCTGAGACTAAAACGGTCGTTATACAACGTTGAAAGCAAATAATAATTTGCAGTCTTTCCTTTTAAAGGCACTACACCGAACGCGATTTGCGAATCACCGTGTACAATACGTCCGCAGACACGATTACGAGCAAGCTAGGGTATACTAAGCGCACATGCAACGAGTCTATACACACGCTTGTCGTGCGCAATGTGTATTAAGTCAGGCGAGTGTCGAGCGATAAACCTGAAATGAACGGCGAGGGCGGGCGATCGAGCGTTCGCGTTTCCGAGGTGCGAATTCAAAACCAAGGCAGAACGCGACGCGATTAATATCGATTATTTACGACGCGCCGCGCTCGCATGGAGGGAACGGAGTGGGTTTAATCGCGCGCGGCGAATCGCCCCGTACGGACACGTAAAACGCAAAACGTACGCGCGTTACGTCCATTAGCCGCGCCTCGAAAACGAAACACGTCGGAAATCTGAAGGGCGGCCGGCGCGCCGCGCCGCGCAACGTGCGAACGTCCTTTGATCTTCGCCGCTGCCGCGCGCGCGTTTCCGCTTCGTGCATCCCGCCGAGATGCATCCGTGCGCAATTGGATCGCGAGCATTGAGCATTTTGCACACCGTGTACCTCTTAATCCGTCAGTACTTCGCGAGATCCCATTGATACCTCGTACGTTGGGAATCTGGACACGGCTTTCGGTGAGACGAACGATCACACGCGATAATCGTGCGCTGTGAATGCAAAAATTTATTTATTTTAAAGAGTGACCTCCAAAAAAGGTGGTATTTTTGCCCGTTTTTTTGGGGTCCTTAATTACGAGATTGGACTGTGTGCCAAATGGTATCTTATAATGAGATATTAATCACAGAGAAGTTTCAGGGTAAGGTGACAATTGTTATCACAGCTGGAGGGGGGGGGGGAGTCACTTATTACATCTCTTTACGCGAAAACTCGAAAAACGATTTTTTTACATCCAAAACGAGCGTCATTTACGTAAAACTGCGATCAACCTTCATCGGCTGAATCAACCTTCTTAAAATACCGGACTTTGCAGACCTATGATAATTGCACAACGAACTTTGATTTCATCCCCTCTTCCTCCTCCAGCTCTGATAACAATTGTCACCTAAACTCAATATATCATTTGGCACACAGTTCAATCTCAAAATGGAAGGCCCAAAAAACGATTTTTTGGGTCACTCTTTGAGAATACATATTGAACACTTGAAGAAAAAAGAATGTTTAACAAAGCAAACGCGATCCCATTAGTCGGATAGTTTCTGTTCCCCGGTAATCTCTTCATAAAGACATCAGTTGCGGCGAGAGCTAATTAATCTGTTTTATAAGAAGAATAGAAAAAGATCGTTTACTTTCCCGAACATCTATCATTACACCGGCAAACGGCAAATTCCGCGGCGGCATCAAAGTCCCCGTTGCACGCACACGCGTGCGTTTATCAATGCGACGCGCGGATTTGAGACAAAATTACATGCTCTTGGAGTCGTTCACGTACACGATTAATAAACCCGCTCTCGCGACGACCGCCGATTAACATCATTAGATAGTGTAATAGAGCGTCATATCTTCGCGACTTTCAAAGGCTCTAATGACGCCCGAGGCGGACTCGCCGGTTAATTGCAAATCGAGCGTCTATTCCGCGCAAATGCGCGTCCCGATCGATTTATTTCTGAGCCGGTACCGAGAGGCTGTATAGCCGCGCGCGCGCGAGAGAGAAGGAGCGAACGATCCCATCGGAAACCAAAGATAGAATCGCCGCAATGAACTCTTGCACTCGTCTCGTACAAGTACGTACAAGGAATACTATTCATAAGTCGAGCGGAACTTAAGAGCGGCTCGTGGCGCCTCTTGGCGCGTAGTCACCTCGTAATTTTCATCGGCGGATCCTTTTTCTTGCAAATACCGCGTATTTACGAATATCGGCGTTGCACGTGCTTCCAGCCGGTCTCGACGTTTTACCGAGGCCTGGGATATGCGAAGCGAAATTACGAGTCGCGTCAACGAAAATGATTTATTGCACGTTAATATCTCGTGGTCTTGGAGGTAATAAGCTGTACAGTTAGTCTTTCTTACTACGTATTAATTTCAAATTGCATATCATATCGTTACGATTTAATTTTCAAAGCATATTCTAAAGGTAATACAAAAAGAATGTTAAATACGTTTTACATACATTTCTTTAGATATAATACATTATTTCTCGTATACAGAATAAATGGATAGAATAAGAGAATAAGAGAAAGAATAATATATATATATTTTTTTAATAAAAACGCATTTTCAGAGAGAAAAGTAGAATATCTTGTAAAAATAATTGTCGGGTAATAAGTTCTTTATATGCGCGATTATCCCTTTTAGCTTTCTTCTTTTTTTTTGTAACGGTTACCCTTTGTAACGGTTGTCCCCCTCTTGTCTCATAAAGGAATTATTAATCTCCCAAGAGCGAAATTCGCGACGAAGCAACGGGGCGGCTTGTACCTTTCATCAAGTGCATATTTCTCCTCCACGTGACCGCGCGCGGGCCACGCATCGCGGTATGCTTTGTCGATTCGAGGATGTCGAGACGTCGCTTCGGACCTCTCACGAATTCGTTATCGAAGTCCCGGTAAGTCGATTTCCATGTCGTTATCTGGACCTATTAAAGACAGCCGCATTAAAGACAGTCACGTCGCATGGCACCACGGCCGTTGCACCACTCAATATGCCGCATAATTTTTCTCAATCTCGACGTCCCACATTCAGCTTTTCCGGGATATGAGAATGTCTCCAAATATTCTTATTTGAATTATATGTGAGTAGTATTCGCGTGACTTATATGTATGTGAACGATGTCATCGAATTTTGAAGGAAATTTATTTAGTTTATTTGAATTTTTTAATTTTGAAGGAAATCTCTATATCCTTTCCATCTCGTTTAACGAAATACTTTTACGAAACACATTAATTAATGAGGTTTGAAGTGCTATAATAACTTTAACGGTTGCACCGTTAATCGACGTTTAAAAATACTTTTGGTAATGTAATAATTAAGTTGAATTACAACGCTCACACATTATAAAATATCAAGTAACAGAACGTAGCGCAAGTGAGATTTACGTGGCAATGTGCTGCTTCTGTTATTACATTCCTTTTCCCACGTTACGTTCCCGGAAAGAAGTGCGGCAAGTAATGCACGTCGTGCGCCGTAGCCAGGAGTCCGTGAGCGCGATGTATTCGTGCTGCACCCGCGAACCTTGTTTCTGCGTGTGCCGAACAGGTGGTTGCGAAGCAAACTGGAGAGTTTGAAATACGGTCGACCCTGTAACAGCCATCAGGAAATTGCGCGAAACCGACTCCGTTTCACCACTAGGCACTCATACGCGGATCCCTTTGTAAAATTCGAGCGCGGAGAATGATTTTTTTTGAGAATGATTTTTTTGTTTTCACGAATCACACGAATCACTTATAAATGGACGTTGTTAAAGCGCACTCTTCAATTTCGTTACATTATACATATAATATTTCGCTCGCAAGACGTAGCGCGCTCACTAAAGGCTTTTACCTTATTTGTAGACTAGAAAATTACAGCGCTGAAATTACGCTGTGTTACCTTCAACCAGCTGAGAAATATCGACGATCAACTTATTTAAGTCTTCGTAAAATTTATAACACGAGTCGAATGGTTCGAGACAACGTTACTAAACTTTTTTTTCCATTTTTGAACGAAATAAACAAAGTTGTTGGTGGGAATCGTATAGAGAAATTTTATGAACAGTGGAAAGACGATGTAGGAAGAGGGCGGAAAATGGTGCGAGCAGATGTATAATAGGATTCCACTGGAGGCACGAATAACATTTCAGGCGTGTAGATTTATTCAACCGCTGCCGCTTCCGGTGATCAATAATTTCCTAAGCTTCAGTTAAATGACCCGCGCGACTCGTCTGTTTCTCGCGGCTATTTGCGGCCGTGGCGATGCGTACGCGCCTGCATCACGCGCGGCGTGTTGCCACAAGCGAGTCATTGACTCTCGCGTTTCTCTATCGGGCAGAACTCGAAACTGACAAGAGTTTGACAGTCCGAGCGGGGAGCGCGCGATTATGCACCACCGCGAGCGTTTTCCCGCGATGTTTCCGGCAATATTGCGTGCAATTTAGAAATCCGGCGTTTATGCAGCATAACGCACGCGTCACGACTCTCCTACCGTGAGTCTGTTTGCGCGCGAGTCATTATCGCGGTCGTTGTCGCGTCTCAGAAGACCCACACCCCATTACCGGCATTGTGCCTCCATCGACCAGTCATCGTTCGACTGCGCTAAATGCAGCATCGAGTTGCAACGACGACAACGACGACGACGACGAAGCTGATGCTCATTCACGCCATTCCACGCACCTCGACAGACGTACGCATTGTCTACAATTGCATATGTCATATGGTGCGTCTAACCCGATGCGATCGATTATATCGAATCTTTCAGAGCTGAAATTTTTAATTTTCGCACCACATCCCACTGTCTACGTTGAGTTCTTTCCGAGCATGTTATTTCAATAAATGATAAGGCGACTTTATTAATCATATACTTTTCCTCTCAGTTTTATATTTATAATATATATCTCAAGTCTATACATATGTATACATATATTATGCTTAGTAATATAATATTCTCTCTTTAATACTTTTTTTTCCGATATAGAAAAAACCTCCGCTATCAATCGATAAATTCGAAAAAAAAAAGAACGCAAGCAGAATCAAATAGTGAAATAGAAATGCGCGTTCAAATACCATTAGAGAGCAAACAGATCCCTCCGCGTGCACACAATACTTTTAGTATCGATTGAAAACCACTGCGGATCTGCACGACGAAACTCGCTCTGTCGAACCGATCGGAATTAAATTAATTTCGTTTGAAGAACTCGAAATTTTGTGTGCGCGCGAGTTTCCTATTACGGAATTCCTCGTGGCGCGCGTCAAACGAATCTCGGGAGGGCGATGGCCACTCGGAAATTCCATCTAACGCCAACGAATCGGCGGCGCGGTCGGGTTGCATCGCCGTCCGCCGCGCTCACCGCCGCCGACCGGCTGTATGTTTAATGCCGCAATGCACATCTCCGCGGTGCTCTCCCAGTTCGCTATCAATTCAGATCCCGAACGACTCTCGTCATTCTCCCCCTCTGCGCTTTGTCGGCGCCGATCGCGGTCCTCCTCCACCGCAGAATGCCTATTGTCGCGTAAAAGGGTCGAGGGGCTCATTCGGCATGCGGCTGTTGAGATTGTCGCGTTGCGCATGCATGGCGACGTCGACGGAATACGTATCGAACACGTGTATCCTCTGCGGAGGAAGGTATCGGGAGTCCCTCCTCAATTTTTCTATACACTTCACAATTTTGATGAACGGCATGATGAAGAAACAAAGATAACTCAGAGAGATAGCGATGTGTCATTTCCATAAAAATATAAAATTCCATACAAATATAAAAAAAGTTGTGTACAACATATATTCCTATATAATTTGCATTTGTATTGTTTAGAAGGGGCAATTCTCAGTCTGTAAATTTGTGGTATCTGTTTCGCTTCGTACGCGTTAATCCGACGAACGTGAGAACTCCCGCATCGAAGCGCACTCAAACCCGGCGCAATGAAGAGCGCAGTTTAAACTTCGACGGGACAAGAAACGCGAATTACACAAGACGAGAAGTTGCAACGCGTGAACCGTCCAAATAAACCGCACGCTCGCGTCATTCCCGGAGAAGAGCCGGGAGCTCTAAATTACTCAGTGCCGAGACTGGCGGAGCGTGTAAACGAGTTTAGAGACCTCCGTGCGTTATCAACGGGTCAAGAGCATCAATTTAACACTGTGAGCGATGGTGCGTTTACACACCGCTGCGTTAACGCACCGCTCGCGCTCGCCCGCGTGGAGAGTAGGCGTTAACGGCTTTACTTAGGCGCGGAATCACGAACAGCAGGCGCGAGCGCGGAGGCAGCCCGGGAGCACTTGGCCTTTCTTTCGACGATCGCCGGCTGAAACGCGAGCGAATCCTCCTCTCGCGTCGGGCTAATCGCACCAGCGACGACAAGACTCCCATCAACTGGCGGATATTGACGGAGGCCGCCGTCGCGCCGGTTCTCGTCGCTTTTTGCCGCTGTTATTTATAGCGGATTTACATAGCCTCCTCAAACTCGTCACGAACTTTTACCGCAAAGCCTGTAATTTACAGCGCGCGCGCGAGCGCGCCGCGCGATCGACGGGGACGGGAGGCCCGTTTTAACTTTAATACTCTCTCACGTCCTCGTCCTGACGTCTCCAATGACGTCCCGATCGAATTTAAAGCGAACGGTAGTAGCACACGAGAGTAATTTTAATTTAATTCGGAAATTATTATTAATGGGTCTTGTAAATTAAGTGCCGCTTTCCATGACGTTTTTCTCTTTGCGTCTTTCTAAATAACCTGGTTATACTTTAGATTTATAACGATTTTATCGAATTAAGTTAATAACACGCACACAGTGTTAGAATATCAATAAGTTTATCGAGGTTAAATTTAAGAGTTAACTTCCTTATCTGAGGTAATCGCAATTAGACAATAATTTTGCCTGCGTGATAAGTTTTAATATATTCGACAAGCAAAGTACGTATTTGTTTTAAAAAACGTACGCATACTAATGTAGAATATATAAAGCATAAATTTATTTAATTTATTTTTGAATATTACAAAAATTTATTTTACAATAACGCATTTTTTTAAAGTGTGTAAAATTTCAAGGTACTTCCAGTGCATAATTTGTATAATTTGATTGCCCTGTCTGTGAAAGTTACTCTGTAAATTATTGCTTTTATCAAACAGCAACTCTAATCTCGATCGAACCATCCTGATTGCCATTGCATTCTGTAAACATAATCACGGCCACAAACCGATGAGATCTAATTAGCATAGAATGTCGTTTAACAGCGTAATCGCGCGGCGTATAGTTGACCGTGTTGCATAATCGCGTCGCGCACGTGCACGTCCCCGAGCGTGTCGCGATAACGCGTTCTCTCACCTAGTCCTCGCGACAACGGCGACAAGTGTAAATCGTAACGGGTGTGTTAACCCTCGTGCAACGTTTACAAATTTCCTTCCTCCCCCGCCCGGCGCGGTGCGACACAACGCGGCTATTGTGCTGCATTACCGCGGTCGCGGTCGGTTCGGGAACGCCGGCGTCGTAAGATAATTTCGAAAAAAATGGGTTACACGTTCTTATCTTGCCCCGACGTCGGCTTTACGACGACAGCGTCGCGTCGCCGACTTTGTTGCCGCGCCGCAGAGTCGGACAACCTGACACGTAAAGTTGCTGGAAAAGTCGTGATTGTGATAAGTACTCGAAGTTAGTTCGAAAGAAAAAGACCATGTAGGCTACGATACGAAGTCTCTTGATATATATATATAGCCCGCATTTCGCAAAGCCTGTCGCAGGTGTAATTCTCGTTATTGATAAGGATTTCCGCGATCGCTACATTGCGTCGACCGTCTTACATATGCGTTTCGAATGCGCGAAGTGCATGTAACCGCGTCGGTAGGACGACAACGGAAAAAGTCAAGCGAGGATGCATAATGAACGAATAAAAAGGTATATATATATGTATACGTTAGAGGTAAATTTTTCCATGTCATTATTTTTTAATTCAAATTACAGAGAAAACGCAGAATGTTCCTCTCTTCACGATAAGAATTAAATTCCTCACTTATTCATACATTTAGATTTCGCCGCTCGACGAAATCGAGAAATCATTCATGATCGGCCGCAACAGGGTCACTGTGTCACTTAATCTCGGTAGAAATTGCAATACGAATTCTCGGATTCGCGATTGTATCGATCACACGTTCCAGCGTCATGGTCGATCGCCGAACGCAAGAAATTAACATAAAAGAGTTGGCTTTTAAAGAATACTTCAACATTTAAAATCTGTTTTAGGTTATAAGAAGAGACACAGATGGAAACCATCTTTTACTTTAACACGATTTATTTGAAACATGCGTTTGAGGCTTGCAGCGTCAACAGTATTTTCGACGACATCGATTAAATCGATTCGGCGATCCGCAAATGCATTCGTTAAATTTAATTCGCATTCATACGGTTTCACAGGCATAAACGGTTACGTTCCGTGTATCTTAAGTGGACACGTCAGTGCCATAATACGGGTCATCGAAGAGATATACGATATCGAACGTGTCACGATTTCTGTTTCTGATGTCTCGCGATGCTTTCCTGTAATAAACCTGGATTTTATTGCCTTATTTTTTTTATGTAACATCAATAACATTGCCCGGTATTCATAAAATCCGTTCTTATTTCAAGATCGTCTTAAGTATAATATCTCAAGAAGCTAACACACAGCTCTGTGATTGGTCTATGATAACTTAAGGCTGTACCTCGATCTTAAATTTGTAAGAACGGACTATGAAAAAATACCGGCCACATTGCATACCTATTTTAATTTATATTAATGTATCTTACGAATTATTTCTTATTTATCTTACGTTTCTACTTTGGATTATTATAGCGATACTCATTCTCGTTCGTAAGCTAATAAAATTGACTCGAGATTGGATTCCACTTCGACGTGGAATATTTGCCACGACGACAGAGACATGTTTTTATTAGCATTTACTGCGTTCCATTAATTCCATTTATAGCTCATCCGGCAAGGGATATCTTACGCGCGCGTGTCCCGAACGGATGCGGTTGTTATCGCTATTTTAGCAGTTGCAAAATCACAACTCATTACTATGTTCCCCATCGAATCACATATTACGACGTGCCTATAAACCGTTCCGCACGTGACATACCGCAACTTGACTAGGAAAACCAGCGATTTCCGGCGTGGCGTGTTATATGCACGACGTCTATTTCGAGTCGGGTATAATAACAACGCGAGAATGACGCGCTAAAGTGACATTTCTATGGTAACATTCAGGGAAAGACGTGCGAAATTTCGCATAGTTTCGCATTGCATCGATAACTTACACAGTTTCACAAAAGTATACTTCGGTCGTTCATTGTGAAATCCGTATAGCGAATCTACGATGATATGTATACACGTCAAACTTTTAAATTTTATATCGCCACGTATCGAGACGCCTGAGGGACGCGCGTATGTGAAAGATATGAAAGCAACGAAAAAAAAAAAAAAACAATGCGCGAATGTATTGCGCTTTAAACGCGTTGCGTTCGCGAAAACGAGGCGCTTTGATGTGTGACCGGCTTTGATATGAATTAAAAGCGCGCAGGGGGGGACGACCTAGCCCGTCACGTCGTGGGATGAACTTTACCACGTTAGTTACACTCGTCACTGCCTGGTCAACGTGTTAAATTAATCACGGCGGCGAGTACTCTTCAGCGTTTCTCGCTAGAGGAAGCTTTATCCGTTCTGAGAATTGGCAGGAATTAATTTGCGACTCGCGCCGCCGTCGTCGTCGTCGCGCGCGCGGATACGGCTTCGTCTCGCTTCAAACGCCTAATTGATGGTTCTGTTTCCGAACGCTGCTCCCTGTAATAACGGGGCGCCGGGTTACATGTGTGTGCAACATATCGCTGCAATCTCTGCGATACGACGACGTCGCTCGTGGGGATACAGCGCGCTTGATACCTTGTCGATAACACGCGTCACGGTGCGAGGGAACATTTCCGTTGTTCGAAACTGACAAAAACAGCCCCGGTACGCGCGAGAGTATCGCCTCTGATACCAATATATCGCGAAATTTAGTTGACTCGATAAATCGCGCAGTTGTTGAACTTTTTTTTTTCGTATAGGTCTGAAACACATTTTCTAAAGTAAAAATTAAATGTAAAAACTTAAATTTTTTGTTTCAATTAAACTTTTGTAATGTATCGTTTTAATAAAATATTCCATTTCCGTTTTTATATACTGTCTGTAAGAAAGTTGCGCGTTTATTAAAATGATGATACATGTTGCATACGTATAATCTTTTGCTTTCATTCTATATTAGGTATGTATATTATGTAACAATCGTATCATTCGCTGGGAGAAAATTGAAATAAGTTAACCACGTGAGGTCAGTGGCCGAGGAATAAGCGAGTTACAAGAGCAACGACGTTGCGTTGCTCATTAAAAGTGGATCGTTTTAACAATTTTCCCAACGCGTCGTAACGATCGTTAATCTCATACGTGCGCGGCTTTATTAATGCTGGAGGATGATCGCCATAAATCTCGGAAGCAATGGGGGATTCATCGCGGAATCTCGCGATGCCCAATCTCGCGCGCACGGGCTCATAATTATCTGGACTAACGTTTGTCAACGAATGTTATTAAGCACTCGTTAACGGCGTACTTTATGACACGAGGTGTGGTCCCGTTATTAATCACATTGTTTCGGCCGGTCGTTAAATGGACAGCCCGGTTAGGTTAATGGATCGAGCCCGGTCATCGGTCAACGGTGCGTGTGACGAGAGCGGCGTGCAAATGCAGCGATCACCCGCCATGCTTGCGCCGTGATTATTTTTAATCTGTTTTAGATTAAAATAATCCGATTTAACAATTGTGAATACCATATGCCTTTAGAATTTATGGAATAATTTTGATTAAATCTATTTTTTTTTAACGTTGAAAACAGATTTTTTCAGACACATTTTTTGTATTGATATTTCTAATTTTATTATTTTATATTTGTTTTAATTTTTTAATTCAAAGATCTAGTATTTTAAACAACATTTTAACTTGTTTTCTTCATGCTTTTCGCGTGGCTTCAGATAACTGTTATTTATCTTCCCTCTCATTGCTAATCTATATAGGTACGTATCCACGCTTTCGCAAAAAGGAAACGTTACTCAGTCCTCGTTCACGACAGTCGATTAAAATCGCGATTGAGACGTGGACTTTATGGATCGCTTGGCCGTCGTCCAAAATACTGTACGGTTTATCGGTCGCGTAATTGCCGCAAAAAAAAAAAGTACCGCGGCGGTCCTGAGAGAGCAGCCTTGCACTGCAGCAGCCGCGAGCGACGCATTTGAGACAACGACGTTTGGGTCCCCCGTCGGTCGCAGGGATTGCACGCGGACGCACGTATCAGATAAGAGGATACGTTGCACGCGCGCGTTTACCGTCGTCAATATACCGGAGGCGCGGGAACGCGAGACGTGTTCCCGTTTATTTTTCAGTGGGCTCCGGCGATACATCGCGGGGCCACTGTTACCACCGGTGCCTCATCTTGTTTTATCTCTTGTTTCTCCGTCTCTCTCTCTCTCTCTCTCTCTCTCTCTCTTTCTCTTCTTCCCTCTTATTTTCCTCTGACCCTTTTCTGCCAAGACCTATAATTATTCCTTCGAACTGCAACGTGGGCGAATACGCGAAACGCGCAGACAGACCCGCCGCGTGTTCGCGAGATCGTTGGGTATTCCGAGGCTCTCCTCTGAAGCGATCTTGACCCTTCCTCGGTACGGCGCACGTTGCCCTTCTTCGTAATTTATCGTGCTGGTAACGTGCGTTACAACGCCACGGCGAGAGCACTCGGGACCCGTATTCGTGCAGCCGCGCGTTTAACGCTAAATGGGACTATCTGATTCTGGTGGCACATCGACGTTGAACGCGATCTTTGTATTAGGCGACACTTGGCATCAGACGATCGCACTTATAGAACGCTGAATGTGTGGTCCGAACACGTGTGACGTGAATACCGATGCCATTACGAAATTATATATTAATATAATAGAGAGTGTCACGCACGTCGTGAACTTTCAAAGTTCAAACTTTCGATTTTAATTTTAATTTTGTTGACAAACTTTGGTAACAATGCGAAGTTACACTCTTCTCATTTTCAAACAATTTTGTGCTTACTAAAAAAAACATTTATATAATTTAAAAGGAGGAAGTTACAATACTGTGCGACGTGATTATAATACTTGATGAAGAAATTATGACAACATAATATAATCAATCAATCTCCGAATGGAGAGTTCATAAATATACATAAACAGACGCTTATAAATAGATGCGTACTTTATGCATGAGATTTCGTAATAAACGTGATCTCGTCATATATACGGGAAGTAATTTGTTTTGCAAAAACAGATTCTCTAATGCACATACAAGCAATTAGGGCACAGCGCAGGGAACATCGGTAGGTGCGCGCGGTCTGCGTGAGCGCGGCGCGCCATTATTATTTATTTACGCGTAGCGAACGTGTTTGTGCGCGGCTTTATAGCGGCCGGACGACAATTTTAATAGAGTCATGCATGAGCGGAATGTACGAAGAATGGAAGTCTGTAAAGGAAGGGAAAAAAATTTCGTCGCGAGAGCGACGAGCTCATAAAAATTACGAAGAGCGCGCGTATCGCGTTTCTGCTCGCCCCCCCTCCCCCGGTTCATGCTGGTCGTCTATACATATATATATTCGCCTCTTTTCGAAATTTACGACAGCCGGGCGGCTGTTTCTCTTTCGTTTAATAAAACCTCGTGCTAGCTAGAATGAAGCGCGTATTACGCGCGAGGCATTGAGAAAGAAAACAGAGAGAGGGAGAGGAATAAAGAGAAGAAGCCGCGGCTTCCCGGCAATTATACAAGGTCAAAAGAGCCCTCGCGGATTCTGAAAGCGCTCCGGTTCCGTGAAAAATTGCATAAAAGCCATTTACGTTGGAGGGAAACGCGAAACGCGAAATTCATGATCTCCCGTAGCTTTTTCGTGTTATTATATCAATTATTATTTCATAGATCTACTAGAGCATGGCAGGATTAATATATTTATTCAAACTGTTGTTGCGCGAATCCGCATTAAGTATGGAACGTGCAATGGGCTGCAGTTACGCATTCGCGATCGTAAATAATCCCGCGAAATTGAAAAACACGTACACACGCACACAAATAAAGATTTTCTTATTGATTTATTTTGAATATATAAAATATCCAATACAAATCTTGGAGTTCAAATAACGATTGAAATTTATCATAAATTTTAAAGTTTTATATATAAAAAAATTTTTAAGTTTGGGATTTTTTACGTCAAAATTTGTTTAAGGATGTATATTTTTATCATTTCTCCATATTTTTTTTCCTAATCTCTCTTTCTTGCTTATATACTGCTCCTTTTAGTTGAACGAAGTACTTTCTCGAAGTACACCTCGAATCTGAGCAAACTATTTTTTTTCTATTGTTAGAGATCTCAGAGATTGTCCCTGCACTTTTACTTTTTGGCACAAAACACGGGAAAAGCTAATAATAATTTTTAATCTCTTACTTGCATACGTGTATATTATTGTATATAATTTCAGCTGCCTTAGATTGTCTGAATTAAGGTTCCGATGATCTAAAGATCTCATAATGCAAGAATGAACGATACAGAAACGGGCCAATTCGAGAACCGGTGCAAGATTTAAACGCGATTCTCCTTCCACGCGACATAATAACCGGAATGAAATCCCTCGAAGATTTACCGGCAATCCGATACGTATAGCCAGACGTGTGGATCTTCTTGCCACCCGGCAAGATCGCGTCGACTACTTAGCAGTAAATATCGCCGAGCGCCCACGCATTGCAGTAAAGTAAACGGCGTGTGTAAGGAAATCCGTGAAAGTGCATCGCGTTAGTCACAGAAACACTTCAATTAAAATCTAATTATTTATTTCAATAGTCAATAAACAATTCAATAAGCATTTTGCCAATTTCTAACCGTTATTCCTCGAGAACTCTGAGATTCTTTAGTGAAATTAAAGGATCATTGGAAAAAGGTAGAATTGCCTCGAAAATAAACGTTAGAAAAATAGAATTACCTCGAAAATATCATAAAAGATCAAACGAAAGTTTTAAATGCGTTTTCTAACGCAACAAAACACGTAAGATATCCCTTTACTATTCGCTCGGCGAGCACAGTGAAGCAAATCGTGCGTCACGTTGAGACTCTAACTTTAGTGTGTTGTGCGATTCTAGCGATCGTTTTCGTGCATTAGCGTTACACGAGGTACATCACGCGTCTCCTCCCATCGCTTACGCATGTGCGTGTGCACGCGCAATTGCACAAACAAGCCGAACGCCGCTCACGGCTTGTACTTGCGTGGTAGTCGTACATTCCCGGTCGTTGTACCTGGATCGCAAGATATCGAGCATAGCGCGCCAGGCTATCGCTTAGGATTTGTTGCATATCTCTTTGTCTTTTTAAGGTCTTTACACACATACACACGCATGCGCGATTGGCGGATACGCAGTACATATTTCTAGTACTGCGATTAAATCTATTTCGAGTATTATCGGATATTACTTATTACTGGCGTTAAAGGGATATCCTTACGTGTATAATTAGTAGTTACTATCGGTATTTAGAATTCTCGTTTAAATCGTCTGCAATACCAATTATGTGCGCGCTCCTTTATACGCCGAGATTTGCATCGTGCGTTGCACCCAGTTAGTGCAGCGCCGATGTTACATCGATGGATGCAGGCGACCGTGACGACTAGCAATTTCGCGCCTTTCAGGGAGGACAATTCGCGATTCCTCAATTTCTGTACGATAAGATTGCAAACATTCCCTCTATTATTTTCGAAATAGAAGATTCACATTACACTAATTGTTGCACAAGACAAATATGCTAGAAGCTGAATATACACACAGTTGGAAAATTTAACACATATTACATGCCTCAAACGATTCATCCGAATTTTTGTATTAATTTAATGCAAATTTGCATTAGATTTTAAAATTTAACATAAAACGAATATATTGGAAAGTAACACAAATATGTAAAATATTAACTCAGAAATGTAACTTTGACATAATTTAGAAGCAAATTGTGTAAGCATATTTCTTTTAATAGAATTAATATTTATAATATGAAATTAACATGTACATTTTATTCATTTAACTTACGTTTTAATACTATATTATTTTTATCTGTTCACTTATTTGTAAATTGTGTTATCTTAATATTGACGCTGCTTTCGCGAATTCTCGCATGATAGTTTATCTTCCAAATTGTCTTGGCTTCCTTGTCCTGCGCAACAATTTCTTCATCACTTTCTGGCAGTCAAGAATTCCGTCGATACTTCGAGTCTCGTTATCTCGATCCTCGCATTTAATCAACGGACCGATTACACACGCACACGCGTACGATCATGATCTACGCGTGGTTTTCACGCCGCTCGCGCCTCCCCGACGTACTTATTTATCCCGCGCGTCGGCGCGGCGTCTTCGTACGTGACACCGTACTCGAAGGCGCGTGTAGACCCGGAGTCCACAAAGGCAGAAGAGGTGGAAATTTACGGTCGTTAAACGATGTTCGCCGCGGCTGCGAGCCGAGCTTGTCGATCTTCTTCCTCGACAAAGTATACGCGTAATCGCCGTTTAAACGTTACGCGCGGGCGCGCGCGTTTGACTTCTCAACCCGGCGGCGCGCATTCAGCCGCGCAATTACATCGAATCCTGCGGCCAACAGCAAATCGATCCTTCCGGACCAGCGCGCAGATGTCTCCTGCCGGGTGATTTCCTGAAAGGCAACGCCTTTTCCGATATTGCTCGATCAGTCAGACTTCCTTACATTCCAAAAGCTCCTCTCGTGTTTATCAAAGCGTTGCTAATCTTACACCAGACACAATCTGTTCGCACACTTCTTCATAAAGACCTTTATGTATAGACGGTAAAAAAAAAGTAATTTTTTTATTATCAATTATTTCGACGTACGATTAACAATTTTAATAAACGTTTCTCTTGGAAAAAGAAGTTGGACGTCATTTTTGCTTTCTTCTGTTTTGTTTTTGCTGTTTCGTCCGCTGAAAGAATCGCTCAACGTGCATATTAACTCGTTTCGAGTCTGCCGTAACAATAAAAGCCGTACGAGCGACCTCCCCGTTCTGCAGGTTATTCCACAACGGGAAATCGCGTTTCTCCGCCGTTGACATCACGCAACGTTCGCCCGCGTCTATTCGCGACGATCTGTCCCGCGGACAGATTTAATTATTTCATCGGCAGGAAACAATCAATCGCGACCGGAAGTTATTATACATACGCACCGGCGTCGACGACGGCGCGGCACAAGAAGACGACGATGACGACGACGACGACGACGACGACATCTCGGCCCGTCCCTACGCTTGCTATGCCGCTCTCGCGTGAGGGTCCCCCTTCGCCGGATCGAACACACGACACACGTGTATTGTGTACAAGCCATTGTTTCGGTCGATGGTAGCCGCGTTTAACGAACCGCGAGGCACGTATATATCGGTAAGCTCACCGTATACCGTTTGTTCCTGTCCACCGCAACGACGGAAGCGCGCGGGGTCTCTTATCGCGGCTCCCTTCGATTTCGATCTCGTGTCGTTTATCGAGAAACCACCGGTCTTATTTTCGAGAGTTCGCTATTTTCTCCGCTCTTTCTCTCTCTCTCTCTCTCCCTCTCTGGCTTTTACCATTGTCTATTCTTCCACTCAATAATCCGTTACATTACTGCTCCGATATTGTACTCGGAAGGCTTTAATCTCGCAGAATTTTTATAAAACGGACCTCTCCCGATAAGAAATTCCGCTTCAATTGACAATGTCTTTGACATTTTGAATAGCGCGCGCATCTTGAGAATTATAATCTTTCTATTCTCCATTCCGGACTTTTCGAGAGTTTTTCCTCTAACGGTGAATAAAATATAATCGTCAACTGCTCGCTAAAAGATTTCCGATACTTTAAACGGGAACAACGCGTAGCATTCGAGGAATGCACACAGCCGCACATTCAGCTTCTCCATTTCGTAAATCACGTTTTTTTTTCTCTTTTAGCGAACATTTCTATTTTATCCGGAAGAAAGGAAGGTGTTGTAGATAGAACTTGATTTTCCCATGGGAAGAATTTCCTCGAATTCAACTCGAGGAGACTTAAATCAGTTGGAGCATTTTTCTGAAACACAGATACATTCTATTTTTATCGCTTCCAAGAATCCACGCTTCCTCTCGTTATCTGAAGAGCTTAAACTAATTAGCTATTAGTGAAGTGTGAGCGTATCTGACCGTGACTGCTGTCATCAGTAATTAATTTCTTAAAAAGCTAAAGTCGTACTGCTGCTATATTAATGCGAAGTTACGCAACTTCTTAGTTTCGTGCGTTTGAATTTTATTTTAAGTTCACGCAGACTTTCCGTGGAAGTCAGTCGGCAGTCTAAAAACTAAACAAAAAGACTTGTGCCACGATTTGGTGTCAGTTTGAAACATTAAACATCGCAACTGAGCTTTTGATTCAAATTTAAAAAAAAATTATAAATAAGAAAATATAATTTATATATTCAAAATTTCACATTTTTCAAAAATCTGGCAAATAGAAAGATATCGTGAAGGCATTTTTAGAAGTTATGCTTAAAGAACTAAAAAGTAACTTATCTATCGGATCAGAGATTTTTTCCTCAGCTTAAATATCTTAACCCTGTCAAGAATCGCGTATTGCGAACATTCCTCGTCGCTCGCCGCGTGCAAATCGCGAGAGAGGAATTTTTTATCCCCTTTGAAAGAGGTCTGAGTATACATTCTTCGCCACTCAACGGCAGATTTTTTCCGGTTTTGATATTGTAATGTCGGCGCGTCTCTGCGCGCGTCGGGACGCGCATACCGCCGCATTGTAACAGGGCGCCGTTGTTGAGCCGGAGAGTTATAAGTGTCGAAGCTCGTTCCCGAAGAGACTCGTGGTGCCTTAATAGATTCAACGCGAAACGCCGATTTCCTCGCGGCAAACGCTTCAACTTCCCGTACGGCCGTTCTCGCATTTTCCTCGCGCTATTACTCGCGGCGAGCCGTCACGTCGAGCGTATATGTCGAAGCGATTTTCCGCTCTGGAACGGCCCCGACCCCTTTTGTTCCCGCAAAGAGAGCGCGCGAAGAGATCGGCGCCGTAAATCGCGATCCCTCGCTTTAAAACGGCGCGCGTTTGCGCCGACCAAACGCCCGTGTTTTCTTCTCTCGTCGGCCGTTATTGACACGGCGGACAACACCGGCTTTGTACATACTGTGCCGTCCGTGTACCCTGCGGATTTTGTTTGTCCGCGGCACACAGAGCCGCGGCCTAATGCATTCTCCTTCTCCGCCTCGTCGAGGTGGCTCCACTGCACCCTCCAATTGCGGACGTCAGTTTGATTCGCACAGACGTGAAAACGCCGCTCGCGCACCGTGCCGGTAACGATCGATAAACTTGTCCCGGCGGCGCGGCGCTTTGCTCCTTGATTTTGCACGCGTGAGGAGGAATGAGCTTCACGCCTAAAGAAAGCTTTCGATACCTTGGAATCGGGAACAATCGACTTCTTTATACGTCTTCTTGCATACCGTACATAAAACACATCACTCACCTTTTTCCCAACGCGTTTCTGTTGCGCGAGAGCGTTGCACGAAATGCCGCGGACTCGGTTGAAACTTAAAATCAGTTTTAGTCGCGGTAACCGCGGAAAGAATTGAAAGAGTTGTTTTTTTATAAAGTTATTCTTTCGACTCGCGGGTCCTTATTCAGAAGGAATCGCTGGATTTCACGGACGTCACCATCGGCGGGTCAAACGAAGTATACGCCACCCCGACGCACAAGGATGCACGCTGGGCCGTGCATCATGTCTCGCGTGCGAGCGCATCGCACGTACATACACATGCTCCGTTGACGGAACGGAGAACCTTGAAGGTGGCCGCCAGCCACGGACCGGTTCTTAATAATTAACATATGCAACGTTAATTTTACGGAATTATAATTTCACGTCACTCGGTACGCGGCGCGGCCCAATCCGGGCCGTAATGCGCGGAATGAGCGTAGAGAGATCGAAGAGAGAAAGAGGAGGTAAAAGCGCCGGGAAGGTCGACCGTATCTCTCTCTCTCTCTCTCTCTCTCTCTCTCTCTCGGCTACTGGATGCACGGAAGGTGCTCACGAATGGGTCCCTCGATCATACCGCGCCTTTCTCGTATTTGCTCCACGGGAGATTAATCGCGACGATCGTACCGATTACCGCATGTTTTAATCGTCGCCGTTGGCGCGGTGAAATTATAATAGCGAACTTGTCCGCCTTTTTCTTTGCGCTACTGTTATTGGATGTCTTGATTTTTTTTATTATCGTGCTAACATCAAGTATTAAAAAATTCTAACTACATTTTATAGATTCTTTCTTTTTTAACATTACGCTTTAATAGAATTTTCTTTCATATTTTATATGGTACATATTCACGGATTTAAGCTTCGTATTTTCGAGTTGTGGAATTTAGAAAATGTAAAACTTTGCAAATTAATCATAATAATTATAATATTTTAGAAATTTTTCACGTTATTATATATTATCTTGCGGTACGCACGCATGCGCGCGCGTGTGTGTGACACAGATGAAATACTAAATTAATACTACATTATACGATTTTTTAAAACGATTTCTAAAGCGTCTAGGCAACGGCTAACAAATGAGAATAATTCGAAAGATGAAAGATTCGTGGCGGGAGGCACAATATTCTGTGTCACGCGCTTTTGTGCGACACGACGTGTGCGCGTGGCACGGATTTAATTATCTTCGACAAAGTGTATATTACGCATATCGGCTGCTTTATGACGAAATATCTCGCATATTTCTAAAATTAAAAACAACATCGCGTACTTTTTCTCAGGAAATTCCAAACGTTTTTTACAGCTTTGTCTCTGCAATATTAATTGGTAGATTGAATCCGTGAAGCTTTATTGCAAGCCGTGTAATGGAAGTAGGGCCGGCGTATTTTTCTGGGGTTCACTCGTATTGGCAATTTATTATTAAATAATTAGTATGAACGATAATAAACATTACATTTTGCAAATATTTGCGATATATCAAATATGTGTCTTTATAGAGTTTTATTTTATTCAAATTAGTATTTACGTTGGATATTCTAGCAATTACAGTTTGATATCACAATCACAAAAATGATTTAAATTGGAAATGAAAACTACTTGTATATGCACGACATTTGATTTTATCTTCGATAAAAGCGCGATGATTGATTGATGAATATTTAATCGCATACGTTATTTTTCTCTTTTTCTCTCTTTTTTTGTTATTATTTATAGCTGCAATATTACATTTCCATAATTCAAATATTTCATAATTCGTTGCAATAGAACTGTACAATTTGTACGGATATATTTTAAATATTTCGGTGTTGGTTAATCATTCGTATAAAACGTAGCAAGTGTCATTTTGTTAATGAACTGTTCTCTGCCCGCATCTTTGAATTCTACCAAGTTAATGAATTTTAACTGTCGTCTTTTGCGCCGAGATATAAAATGTAAATCCATTATTATGTTTTCAATTAAGGTTTCCGTCGTCCTTCGCTTAAGTCAACGCGGAAATATAATGGACCGACGTTACGGTGTCGTACGGTAAGCCATTAAATGCCGTCGATCATTATCGATTCACAGCAACTCCTTTCTTGCTCCCTAATCAGCCACGAGTCCCGTGTCGAGAAGTACTTAATAGAATATAAGACTGCGGTCTCGGTATACCAGTCGCCTCATTGTTGTCAGGCGCAATCGGATGATCTATGCGTGACTGCCTCCAGCACGGTGGAATCTTAATTCGATGGATCCTAATATTAATAAGTCGCCGGCGACTTCGTCGATCTTGAGAGTTCGCGGCGATGATGCCCATGAATTACGCGTGAGTAATGCACGATGATGCAACGCATGCGGCAATGACTTGCGCCGCGCCGCATGCACAACGAGGACGATTTTTAATAATTCAATCATAGAGATGAATAATCTAGCGGCGTGAGACTGAAACACTTCAGCTTTGTTAATTATTGAGGGTCTTAACCCTCTCGTGCATGTTCGTAGCGCGGGATGATGTATTAAGGTGATGCATTGGCCACTGATTGCGCCGAGTTATACGGGGAGGGGAGGGCGATATTTTCTTTTCAGTATTTCCCACAGAATATACGATTCTCATAAATCTTTTTCATCTCCTGAAAAAAAATATTAGATAATATTTGCAAAGTATTTTTATAAGACTTAATCTCAGCACGTCAGTACATTGTTTGAGATCAATATGTCAAATAGTATGAAATATAATTTTTCTATTATGTATATTAAATTTTCAGTATTAAAATTTTTCAAAAAAATATTCAAGAAAATAGAAAAATAAAATATTAAATGTAAAATTTTTCAAATAAGTTCTGAAAAATATGACAGACATATTTACAATAACGTACTTTATTGCTAGTTACGGCGAAGTATATGCGGCAATAAAATTACAAAGTACATTACGTGATTATAAAAATATGATTTTGGAAATTCACATAAATTATATGATTTTATCATAATAAAGACATAATGTAACGGTGAATTTATCTGTGTGTTGGCCAATGCAACATTTTAAATTGGTCAACATAACATGCTGTTTCGAGACTCGCAATTAATTCCTCGTATAATTGATATACGAATCTGAAACTTCTCTCACGCGAGGATATTTTGCTTCACAGTCCTTTACTTTATTTCTCCGAAACGGTAAATGCAACATGTTTGTCCCACATAATAAAACCGAAACGCATGCAAATTTTTCTCACATTAATTATTTAATATTACAATAAATTATCTGCAATAAAATATAGTCGCATGTTTACGTTATAAATTATATTATGTAATTGCTTAACCCAGCGTTATAATTTGACATAGTCTATTCTCTTTATTACGGAATTTTTCGATCGATAAGATTTACATTGCTTTGCGAATCATAAATAATTTGTACAAAATTTTCATTTGAATATGCGACGTTTTCACTTTTCTAATACTTTTACTTTGTATTTTCATTAGACATCGCAAGAATAAGTGAAAGCCGCGTATGTTTTGAATAAGATTTTTTAAGTGTTTACGATATCCATAAATGTAAAAATGCATGAACGTGTTTGTGCATGTACGCGCGCGAATATTAATAGAAACGTGGGAGGATGCGAGAACGGGACGTATGTCGAATAGCGAATGATTCGCGACAACTCTTTCATCTGACAACGCGCATGAATGTATTTCGAACGGTGACACGGGCAAAAACATTTTATCCATTAAAGCTTTTTCACGAGCGCTGTGCTCTCTTATGAGTTTTTCAGGAATCCATAAAAATATTTCGAGATTTGGATAGAAATTGATTTCAATACAACCGAAAAGCAACCGTAGAATCGTGTGATTAATTAATATTTAATCAAATATACGCGAATTATAATATTCTATTTAAGTAAACAGATGCACACAACTCTCATAAAAACATGACAATTCGTTAAACTTAATGGTCAACGAAACAGTATGAGAACATAATCAGCAAGATTCTTAGCGATAATTATATGCAATCGCGTGAACATTTATTGAAATTTATATGAGTCTTCTGCATGTGTTTTTAGAAAAATTTTAAAAATGAGATTCTAATAATTCGTCCGATGTTGGGCTTGAAAATGACTTTCGATGCAGCCTGTACATCCTAAGTTGAATCGCTAAATCCTGGCTGCGCGCAAGAAATCGTCGTGAGTCGCTTGAATGACTTGGACTCCTCCGAAGGACTCGTCCCGACTTCCCTGCTGGATCCTTTCGACCTTTTGACATCCGCGTTCCCCGATCAGCTTAATGTTTTTTACCTTATCAACAGGCGTCTTGGCCTTCTGACATTTGCGATCAAATCTTCGATAGGATCGTATAATCTGTTGACGTGCAAAAATCGAATGTTGCGTTCGCGCGATGCAATAGACTGCTGCGATTCATAACTTTGCGTAGCTATTATTTCGTGTACATTATTACTTTAAACGTTACGTGCTCAGTTATATTCATGATCTTGGAGTTTTATTATAAATTTACTTTTAGATTTATTCTTTTCATTCTTATTTCTTAATTTCTAATAGGATTCAAATTTTAGTTGTGTAAGGAAGAATTATTGAAAAAAAAAATTTACAGGTATTTAAAAAAACCATCTTTAAATTTTGACCATCATTTAAACTAATTTATCCAATTATATATAAAAAATTTTGTTAGATATACATAGAAGAAGATCATCAACTTAATTTTTAAATCAATATTCTTTTTCTTATGTAATTTTTACAAGTCTTTGGTACTTCGCTTACAATCTGCATTTAGCTTGAAGTTTTCGTTTAATATAATTTATTGCCAAATTCGATTAAAATTAATTTACGACCGTCTGCGGTACGAGAGGATTTTCGGATCAATCTTAGGTGAGAGCATCTCCCTTCTCCTTCCTCCATTATCACCGAGCCTGTCCATGCTCGAGCATATTCGGTCCCCAAAAACTGACCCAGATCACACGTGTGGTCACGCGTCGATCCACTCGATCCTAAGCCCGGGCATATCCTTTTGCCCCTTTCGTCTCGGCCGTCGCCCAATCCAGTCAGCCCGGCTTGACTTCGGTGTATTGAGTTTCACGTGGAGTTATACGTACGCAGTCGTGCGTGCAGCTAACAAGACTCTCTTCAACGTAGATGGTCCGTCTTCATGTAGGTAGGTATACCGCCCGCGGGCGATTCGCACTAATTTTATTTCCCGCCGTGCCCCACCGCCGCCGTCGCCGCCGCGACCGCGGATGACAGGCCGGTTTTCCGAACCGTTTTTGCCACCGTGTGTATTACACGTCGATACCGGTCTTCCATCTATTTTCACGATCTGTGCGTCTAACTCACGTCTGCAAAATGTCCGTGCGACGCTCCACGAACATGGGACTCGCTCGCTTAGGAGGAAATTGATTCGGCGAATCGCTTCACTTCTGATGAGCGAAAATGGAGTGCAAAATTCTGTTCTAATTGAAGTTCTAATTGAATCAACGATCCGAGAAATAAACAGATTTTTTTTATTTTTTTTTCTTATTATGTCGTTCATTTCACTGTTTATTTGTCTGTCGAAATCCATTATAATCAATTGTGATTATAAAGAGAAAGACAGAGAAAATTTGTATTTTCTTAAAATCAATATTTTCCAATTAAAATAACTAAATTAATTATATAATATATAAAATTTTGGATATTAGATTTTGAATTATTGAGCGTATAATTTTGTGAATGAATCTGTACACTTAGAGAATTTTATTTTAAAATTTACCCTGAAAAATCATGTTAATCGGACAGCATAGTATTTCGACGAATTTTATGTGATTTTTATTATTTTTTAAAAATATATTGCAACAAATTTATTAAAGTGCACAATAAAAAACAGAGAAAATCACATAAAATTTGTCGAAATACTATATTGTTCTACGATTAATATGATTTTCAGGGTAAATTTTAAAAGGAAATTCTCTCCGTGTATTATAATAAATTTAGTATTTTTTTTTTAATTCAACATTTGGCGAAATCTAAAAACTCTGTCGTTTGGAGTCGCTTATTTCTGAATGTCCTGCACCGTTTTCGTATATTCGAATTATTTAATTCCCATTTAATCGCTTACTTCATCGCATACATCTTTTCTGTTCTGCCTATGGACTTAATGGACAATTACTCTTTCATCCCAGTATCCGCGTTCTCCGAATATCTAGATAATAGCGGTTCCACAGTCGACGACATTGTGTGCCGGTGACGTTACATCATCTAAGCGACTTGTTAATCTAACACCCGCGTGGCGATCTCGAAATACGAGCGAAAAGAAACAACGTTCGCTTGGGCGATGATCGAACAGTTAGCGCGGATAAAAGGCATTGAAACGAGGTCACGAAACACCTTTGGCAGACGGCGCGGCGATATCTCGCATACATGTCCGATAATGAGCAAAGTAACGACTAGTTAGCGAGCATGTTACCTTAATTGCGATATCGCGTCGCGGCGTGGCGGCGTAAATTTAAACAGATGCGACGCAACAATATGGAGCCCGCCGATAGTGTCTTTATTGCACGATCGAACGGCCTTTGAATGTTTCACGTGTTCCGCTACGATTGGTTCTAACGGTGCTCCCTTCGTCTCAAATTAGGCCTCTGCTTCGCTTAGAATTATCGACAATTTTGCAATCGATTCTCGATAATGAAGCATATTCGTGTATTGTCTTCGGTTTAATCGTCACATTAGTTGGCTTTTTTTAATCGATTAATTAATAAAAAAGAGTTATATGAAGCATTGAATGTAGAATTTAAATATCTCAAAAAGTAATTCGATATTGAAAACACAGTACCGATGGCATCAATATACCGTAAGCATTACCGTCCTCCACACGCGGAAGGTGCCCTCAGGCGATGTTTTCGAACGATATAACGAGGCTCCGATCAGTCCGTCGAAAGTGGAAGGTAAATACCGAAGGGGAGGAGAGAGCGTTGCCGCGACGACAACAATAACAGCGGCAGCAATACGGAACCACCTCGGTTATCGTAAACTGGCTGCCTCTGACTGCCTCTTGGCAACTGCATCGGCAACGCACGGCATCTCACCCCGAATGCACCTGCGTGCGATATCGGCTACATGCGAGGCATGTACGTGCGTAAAGCTCGGTTTATAGTTTCGGGATGCCTCGTCGGTGGCATTGGAAATATTCCACGTGGGCTTTGATTGCACTAGCAATGATTTATGCGCGTCTTGCTGGGAAAATTTATCGCTGTAACAGAAGCTAATAACACCATATTTAGGTCAACATTTTATCTGTTAAATTCTGATAATTCATCTTAAATGGATGTACAGAGCAGCACACAAATAAATTAATAAATCTTGAAATTCTTCACGTACTTTCTATATACGATCATATCTCAAGTTTTTGCAGTTAATTCCACTGTCTTCTACCGAAAACTTGTATGTTTTTCCAATTAATTCATAAACTCGCATAAGAGATCTTCAGTGAAACGAAAACGTCAGTGAAGTAGGTATGTAAAAACATTAGGCACTGTGGTCTTATTGTATTTCATCCGAATTAGAGTATTTCTACGAAGAAATTTCTCGAGAGCGCTGTTAATTGCTTCCACTGGCGCGGCTGTTTATTTTCCCCGTTAGACTACAGTGAAATACTAGTGACGTTTAACGACGATGGGCGGCCCCGCGCTTGAACGGGAGCTTCGGCGAAATCGGGAGGAGGATTAGCCGCGCGCGCTTAGAATGGAGCCCGAGAGAGCTGTCGTCGTGGCCCAGTAGTGGAAATCCTCCTTAAGCCGATCGAGGTGCTCCGATATCATTAAAGGAGCCATTCGAGACTCGCACATACGTTCTGCCCCTCCCCTCCCTTTCCCCCATGTCCTCGTCTCCTTGTCCTTCCCGACTTCTCGTCGGGAAAGGGTACGGTCCTCGTGCCGTTGGACAATGCCATGGCGCGCGGTATCGTGCATCATATTTCACGGCGCGGTCATTCCTTTTTGTGTCCGCTACGGACGTACCGCTCCGGTTCGAAGACCGGACGGCGACGAAAACTCTCCTCGAGGGACCACCCCGCGGTGCCGAATTTGCGGCCCTCCCGCAACGCCGGATGCCGACACGACGCGTCCTTTTCCTTCTTCTTCGTTCTGTCGTGTCGGATTGATTTTCGGAAATAATTTCGCGAATGTTTGAAGAACCTGATACGTACAGTCGTGAACAGATCGGTTGCGACATTTTTTTTTTTTATAAGTTTCTAATATATATATTTAATATACATAATATATATTTTATAGGTAACTAATATTTTGCAAATGCAAACCACGATGTACTATCTTTAGTCTAGAGACAGTATAACATCAATCGTGGTTGACATTTGCACAATATTAAGTGCAGCGTTTTGAAACATAAAAAAAAAGTGTTGCAATGCGATCTGTCCACGACTGTACATCCTCGACTGAAAGACGACAGTTTGAGCGTTAAAAATTTATTAAGGGACATTCGTGATAATTAGAACAAAAACTCAGAAATTAGACGACTATATTTTTTAAAATGGAACGAAAAGAGATTGTGAAGAGAGCTCTAAGAGAGAATCTGAAAGCCTGTAAAATATATAATACGATTGGAAGCTATAAAGCATATTGAGCATACGAGTTAATTTGGATTTAACGTTATTCCGTCTTGTAAGTATTAAGTAATTTTAAAATTGCAAGCCGTAACTCTCTAACTTCGAGACATATTATATTTATGCGATGTAAGCGCTACGGCATATATAACTTTTATTCGGCGGACGCAGGAACCAGCGTAATTTTTACGATCCGTCGTAATTGCGGGGCAAGTGCCGTTTATTTATAATATCGGCGTAAAAGTTACAATGTGCAGCCGCGCTTGGAGACGCTGAGCGGCGAAAGCTGTATTAATATATGGCACCGTTAAACCTGTCACACGACCTGCAATTGTTCCGTCTGAGCACGTACCATTAGTTGAGAATTTGTTCATTCGCCGTATAATACAATAATCTCATGATGCTATTATGATAACAATGTCACGTAACGATTCTCAGAGTATCTTTATTGATTTTATCGGATTGCGGCACAGTATAATAGAGACCGTATTTCTTTCGGGCGTAAAATGAACATGATAAGTAATATATTTGTTCAAATAATCTTTGTACACAAATCGTTTACAAATCGAACTTTTTTTATCATTACGTTTTATTTTATTTAAAAATATATTCATATTTTTTTACATTGAATTACTTTCCAATTTAACAGAATATGAATAGAATTGAAAGAATATGTATACTTTTTCACGTATTCCTTTGGTTTTACGAATGAGGAAAATGTAATACATGTTGCTGTTACGCTTATTATGATATATTCACATTGATATAATATCGCAGTACTTTTTGGTTGCTTTACGCTCGTTCGGAAGCTTCGAGCTCTATCACTCTGACCGATTTTCGATCCGAATTGCCAAAGATCCGCGGAAGTGGAAGATGCATTACTCGGCAATTAAGTCGTTAATAATTTCGCTCTAGCGATAAAAAACCGACTCCGGTATTCCCCTTAACGAGAGCCATTGAGGCCCCTTGACTTTATGGTGGCGTATCTGGTCGCGATTGACGTCCCCTGCTCGCCTTCAATAGGAGGATTCTGGTCGGGTTTTGTAAAGACGGCCGCGAGACACGCTGCTGCTGCTGCTGCTTCTTGCCGATCGATTTTTCGCATTCCTACGCCATTGAGTACAAGACCGGCATTGTTTGTTGTAAGTGCGAGATACGCCGCGACGGACTGCGTGATAGGGGAAGAGTCGTAACGGGTCGCGGATACGGTTCGTAGTTGTTCGTACTTCGTGGGCTCTTGCTGGAGAGATCGATCGCCGATACTTCGCAAGAACGTATTTGCATTGTGAGCCGCGCCGCCGTGAAACGCGATCCGCGATCGCATTGTCGCTGATAAGTCGCGGAATCTCTATTGGTTGTACTTCAAGAGGTATACAGAGAAAAAGGCTGATACGGAAGCAAATTGATACAGAGAATTCAGGATGACAATTAAGTCGGAAAGAGCTAGATAATATCGCTGCTTTGCATCTGCAAGGGAATATATGAATGCAAATGTCATTTATTAGCATTTCCTTTGAGAATTGAGATATACATGTGACTTACTTTCTGCAGAGCTAAATTTGTATAAGCTGTTAATAGCTGTTTCATTCAATTTCCCTTTCACGCTGGTGCAGAGAACTAAGTTTTAATTAGTATACATAGAATATCAGCATGCATATCTTTATTTTATCATAAAGCAACTTCTTTCGAGCGAAGAGTTTATTTTTCTTATGTTTAATTATTTTATGTAATACAGTATTTGATATACAAGTTATTTTTAGCTGGTATTGAGATAAAAAGACGATTTAAAAAAAATCATTTTCTGGTGCTAATGATTTCTGGATAGATAAACGAAAACAGCCTGGCGCGGACGCAACAGCGAATCGCATCGCGAAGTATATAGAGACACGTTATAATGAACGACGCGAGTCTTGCTCGCGGTCGCGGCGGTATGACAAAAATCAGAATTCCTCGTTCCCAATCCGACTGCGATCTCGCGCGATCCTCTCGCGAAGACTCGCTGCGAGAGGTCCCGGGAGCAGATGGGTACACGTGTTGGGCGTCGCGGGCGAACGCGCAACATCGCGGTCGCGTCGCGTCGCGTCGCAATGCCTCATCGCTCGCGTGTGGTGCATCTCACGAAGCGGCATGCCGCCCCTCGATTACGAGCGCGTCGCGCTCGTGTGGATATAGCCGAGATAGCGCACGCATTTTTCTGATTTCGCGCGAGTACACACGCTCACGTATGTGCGCACGCATGACTGCATGTATACGCGCGTCGCTACCGTTGCCGCAGTAGCGACGGGTGGTCCGCGTCCTGCTCTTCTCACCCCCGCGTCTTCGGACCCCGGTCTCTTCCCCCCCCCCTCTCGCTCATCCGCGGCGGAATCTAATGATTAATTAAGCTTTCTGAGAAAACGCAACAAGTGAAACGTTATTAAACGCTTAGTGGCACAGTTTACTTGGCGGCGGTCGGGGTCTCTTCCCTTTGCTCCTTTGTGTGTGATCTATTAGCTCGTACGCACTTCCTGCTCGCGCGCGAGTACCTTGAGATACTCGTTGGCTTCTAACTCCGAAGCAAGTGATTGTGTACAAGTCAAGTGTGAATAATGACTTTTATTGAATTTCTTTTTGATTTAATTCATAAGCACGCACTCAAAGACGAATTTTTTATTTCTCACGAAGGTGTAGAATATATTTAAGCATTGCAATGATTCATAAAATATTAACTTTAATTTGCTGTGAGGAATAATTAAATTGTATATATATATATATATATATATATATATATATATATGATTTAGAATTAATTAAGGATTGGACGTCGATTTTTATCTCGTATATAAACGAAAGAACCCCCGAGATCGGAAGATTTTCATTTCAAAGAGATACTATCTAATATATACACGTCCGTAATTAATGTTTTATTAATTTCTGCGCTGAGAGTGTTTTTGCGTAATCTATATGTAAAATATTTGAGTCAAATATTTAAGTAACAGAGATTCTCCTTTAACTTGGAATTTGCGCTCTTATCTCGCAACTTTTTGACTACATTCAACTCGCGGAACGGCACGGCCGGGGCGCCTCGATGCATCAAAGCGTATCGCCATCTGCGTTTTGCATCGGTTTCGCCTCCTCCTTCCAGTATCTTTAAAGCTCGCACGCTTTTGAGTAATTTCCACGAGGAAGATGATACAGCGGCTGGCATTTACGCTGGCATCAGAGCGCATCTGCGCGCATTGCATCGCGGCCTATCATCGCCGTATGCGTTTTCTATTTGTCCGTATACGTTTCTCGGCTCGCCGTTTAGCGTTTATGAATAATTAGCGTGGAGAAGCGTGTGGACAAGTCGGTCGCGATTCTGCGCGCATGAAAGCACACTTCATCGTCTGTGCATTTTCTTCGTTGCTCTTCGAACCTCGCTCATGCTTGCACTCCTCCGTTTACTTTTCCTTTTCTTCAAACTGGAAGAAAGGAATTCGGACGAAGCTATTCATATATGCACTAAACGTTCGTACTTAAATATCACAAGGAAAAAAAGGATTTTGCTGAAGTATCTAAAAATTTAGGTAGATGCAAGTCTGAAAATAATTTTGTTAGACTCACTGAAAAAAGTAATCTTGCAATTATAGCGAAAATTATTTAGATAGATTTATTTACGAAAAATGAGCTAAAACGGATAAGTGATTAGTAAGCACTGCGATACTATATATGTTTTGTATTGAATCAATACACATAGATAACAGAGACAGAAATTATATCTGATTTATCTGTCAAATTTAGCACGAAAGTTTCTCTATGACGTTTAATTAATCCAGATTCCAATCATATTTTATAGTTATGAGACCTATATTTTCTTATATAGGTGTATTCTTACAATAATACTGCTATAAATTCTACGTATGACAGACAATTTTTTAGCAGTTACAAAAAACAGCGATATAATTTAAGTGTAATATTTAGAATTTTAACTGAAGCGAAACATTTCTCTGAGTGCTGGATCAAAATAATTGTATATGGGACGCTCAAGCATAATGAGCAACGTTGCAAAAAGTTTTGACATTCTAGCAACTAGCTTGAGCGTTGTATATAATTATTTTGATGGTTTAACAAAATTATTTTCATATCTATATCTAGCTAAATTTTTAGATACTTTAGCGAAACCGTTCTTTTCCGTGCATCTACTTTTAATGTATCTCATATATTATCTACCGTTAAATATTAGTTAGGTATCAGGTAATATCATGTGTTGCGATATTTTGGTCACGTTTCTTCGTTTTTCTTTTCTTATATGCGGTGTTTGTAAATCCGCGAACGCGCTCCCAAGCTAATTCATCAGCCGAAAAAATGTGGCTTCCGGGGACGTGGTGCGCAATCGTTATCCCGTGTAGCAACGGATGCTGGAGATTGCATGTCGAGTTCGAGCTCAGGATGCACGCGGGGAGAAAGAGCGACTGTGTACGGTGGGAAAAATTGGGACGTGCGTGTGGTGTAGTTCGCGATCGATCGAGACGAGATAAGTCAACGCGAATTGGCTATATCGATTGCCAAGATCTACATCTACGTGGTCAAGCTACATTAATGATTACGCCAACGGAAGCAACATGTTGTCCGAGGCCTGTCAGCGAGAAATACGTTTTCTGCCGTCTTCGCTACGCGATACTTTAACGCCGTGTCGTATAAATTACGCAAATCACACTTCTTTATGATAAATATGATGCTGCACTCGAAATATTTTTTGATTGCTAATTTTTTAGATAGAAAAATAAAATAATTAGAGGATAAAAAAGAAGGAGAATAATTCTATTTAAATGCATATTTAAGTAAATATATTTATTTTTACTATATTAATTTATAATTAATTAATTGATTCGCACTTTTAACGTAAAGAGATATAAGTACATCAGAGCGTCAAGGAAACAAGTTTATTGCTAGCATCAATTATCATTGCACATGTGCGAAAGTGCGCCTTAGTTGCTCAATGAAGATTAAGATCGCATTCTTGAAATTTCTAACTCAATGAAAGCAGGCGAAAGGGGCGATGCTGCTGACGATAAAAGAGTAATTGCCTCGCTCGGCGCGAACGGTTTTCGGTCACGAAAGTATAGATCGCACTCGTCTGCATTGCGTCATCGATCTTCGTATTTATACAATTGATTTATACGCCTGCTTCTATCTCTGTTGCAGATCGATTCTAGCCCTGATGGTGCTGAGCACGGCCGGTGTATCGTCCTCTCATATGCCTGACAAGTATCCCATAGAAGTAAGTCTTCATAGAAATTACGTTTTCTGTTTTTACAAATCGTAACTGTCAAGTAGAAAAGTATTTTCATTAAATTAAATAAAAAAGAATGTTTCTCGTCGCAGTTTTTGTTCCAAGTCCTTCGCAAATTAAGTAACTTGTCCGAAAAACAATTAAATTAAACTTTGAAAAATCATTTCGTTTCATTAATAAATGCCAAGTGACAGAAGATTGATTCTGTAGTACAGTTCGATAACAAGCTAGTTATGCTACTTGTTGAGTGACTTCCACTCGGAGCCGATGTCACCGATTAAGCGTCAACAAATAATCACGTTTGCGACAAGCTCGATTCGATCTCGCGATCGGACCATCTCGGCGATCCCGCTCGCTTCACCGACGACAGTCCTCGTCGTCGCGCGCGATGCATATTAATTCGATCCACTTGCGGGAATTAATACGCAATTACATGGCCGCCGTACCGGGGCATTACGCCGAGTGAGGGTAATTAATTGACACCGAGAGGAGGTCCCTAAATTACGTGCAGAGAGGCGAGAGCTCGCCGGGAGCAAGGCCACGCGGCGCGCGACACGAGAACGAACGCAAACACAGTGCCCGCGTGCTGTGCAACCACTGCCACCGTCGCCACCGCCGCCGCAGCTTTATAATTACACTTAAGAGTACGTTTGTTCTGGAAAATGTTGCGGCATTACGGATGACACGAAAATAGACGGCTCGGCTTAGGAAACACCGACGCGTTCTGACTAGCTGGTTGAAGTTTGGAATGTTCCTGGAATGATTTTTTTTATTATTTGTCCCATTTCTAGCTTCGCGCAGAGTAACTCGTAAGTGCCACAAGCACAATACAAAATATTTCGATCAAATACACGCGTCGGAAGGCACCCTCATGCTCGATAAACCATCCTTCCGGACACTTTAAAAAATTCTATCCACGCCAAGAATTTGATTTGTTCCATTTGATTAGCTTCTAATCAAATTCTTGTCTTCTCCTCAACCTCAGATCGGTATATTATTAAAAATACATAAAATATCTTCTCTTTCTCTCCATGAAGTATTGTCGTTGCTTGAATTTATTCTCATTATTCCGTGTACTGTAAACGTCTCCTCATGTATATCCAACGTGAAGTAGGTACATATTTCCGTCCTTTGTACAGAGCCTGATGCTGTATAAGCGCCTGTGATTAACGTTCCGGAGTTAATGCCAGGCATTAAGGAAGTATTAGTCCGCTGCTCTTGGGGTTAACGACTTGCAAAAAAAAAAGGCAGCTAAGAGCGCTCTTCACTCGAATCCTAAATTCGTCGTTAACGATGGCGCGCGGTGTTTACGAAAAGCGTAATTGTCCGTTTTGTGTATTTTCCCCTTTCTTCTCTTATTCGTAAAATCTAAATCCTTATCGACTCGTTAAAAATAGAGGCGATCCTCGGCGACCGACGCATAGAGAGCCGACGCGAACGTCGCGAACGTGGGTGGAACAAAAGTTCGCATTTAAGAGATTTAACGGTTGTTATTCGTCTCGCGGCAGGTTCGGCGAAATCGACGATTTGTATTCTGCAGACGAGAGAGATATTTGCGCGTGTATAGCGCGTAAGGGAACGGGAGAGATGCGCGACTCTTCGCGTTTGATTAATTAGACGTGCGCGATCGAAGGGAGGATCGGACATGAAGTATGAAGCGCGGGAAATCTTTACGTGAGAACGTCGTGGCTTTCTTCCCGATGGAGCGACGCTACCTTAGCGCGAACTTCCGGCAGAAGCTAATGCAACGAGTAGCCCGTTGTGCGCGGAGATCGATCGAACGCCGTAAATTCAGCCGCCGTGTGTGCAATACGGTAATCGATCCTTCGTTTAATTAATCACGACAAGAGTACGTGATACCGAAACGCATACGATCTAATTGGAATCTCGTTCGCGGTAGCGATATTAATTACCGAACAAACAGTTTGTGCTCTATGATGCTGGCGTGTGATTAACAGGAACAGAATACCAGACGCGCGTTACTATCTGCCTCATCGTTTAATCACCATTCATACAGTTACCTGCCTCAATATTCTTTCTTTTGCATTATAATAGTTATCGTCGCTCTTTACATTCGCGCAATTATCTGACGAGTGATACGAAAAAGGCGATAAGTAAAAACTTGGAAACAAGATTCAAATAAATGTTTGTTAGATAAAATTCAACGTCTGAATATAATAGGTACTATATTAAAAAGATAACATAAATTAGATTATGTGAAAGATGTCGATAAGTGAAGTATATAGCTATATTTACATAAATTATTAAAATTAAAAAAAGATATATATATATATATATATATATGTATATATATATCTTAAATTTTCAGACAGAAATAAGCTTATTTGAGAACTATTCTTGTTTTTAAGATCTTTTTATTTGATTGTAAGTTATTTATAGAGTTAATGCTTGTTGAAGCACTCGATTAATAAAACGGAATTGATTTCTCCAGGTGTATCATATGTTACAAGAGAGAACGCAGTTTGGAATTGCCCATGACAACAGAGTAAGAGGGACTTGGGGTACATGGAGTTCATGGAGCGAGTGTTCCAGATCTTGCGGCACTGGTATCCAGTCCCAATTTCGGGAATGCGTCCCTCTACGGTGAGTGCATTTAATATAACAGATTAATAAAAATCCTGAAATCATTTTTAAAGTGTTGATTAAAAGAAACATATATATATATATATACATATATAACGTCAAATTTAGTATCAGATTTATAATGCTATGTTAAAATACATAAAAAAACGCATATAAAATATTTTAAAATAGCATTATGTAAATATGGAACGAAATATGTGTTATAAGTATTTAGTACATGCGATATATTTTTTTAAAGTAAAAGCGTAAAACAAAACGCGACGAGAGTTTGTTGAGGCCCAGTTTTATAATATATATGGTTAACGAAAAAATTAGGTTAACTAAAACTTGAAAGTTTACTAAAACACACTTTCAACATAAGCTTAGAGTCAAATAAACTAAAGGTTACGCGTACATTGATGGTTAAATCCTAATCAAACGTTATTAAACAATAAACTTTTTGATAATTTTTAACCTTTAGGTAACCATATATCGTGAAAATGAGTCTAAGCATGAGTATCAAAGCGTTATACGACCATATTAGCATCCAAATATCTTCACGCTCGATTAATGATTTCCACACCTTGCTTCACCTTTGTCCTCGCGGTGCGCGGGGGGGGGGGGCACGATCTTCCGCGCGAGGTCATGACGGGGATCGGTAATCGTCGGGCGTCGCGGCTCCATCGCGAGAATGCAAAGCACCTTGCGATAATGCGCAGTTGATCCTAACAATAATCACATGCCTCCGCGGTACCGTTAGGGCCTGGCGCAATTTGGATCATAGGTAAGCGTTCGCTATAGTCGAGTCGCTTGCATTTCGCGAGCGTAATCGCGCGGAACTTTGGAACTTCGTGCGCTACGCCTACTCCTCAATTCGTCGATTGATCGATCTCACCGCCTTATCCTCTTCGGTTCCTTCGTATGCACGGGAACATACAGGGTGCCTCGGATTCGTCGGTATCCTTCATTACGAAATGATCGTTTAACTCGTTTTCTTCAATAGCGCAGTAGGTATATGGATGGACAAGCGCAGTTTTTAGATGAAATATACGTTTTACATTTTTCAATGCAATAATGCACAGTATTTTTTGTTGTTCACTTATTTACGTTGAAACAAATACGTTAGTACAAATCTTTTTTAAAATATTTGGAAGTTTAGAGCCGGAGTAAAATTCTGAAAAAAACTGATTCACGAATGCATGTAACTTTTTTATGATGAAGATTGTGCGATATTGTGAAGCGTGGTTTTCACTTTGAACGGAACACATTTTTTCCTCTTTATACAGAATTTAAATAATACTTTTATAAATATTACTGTCATTCATTTCACGAATATGAAGCGCACGAAAAGAATTCGATTAAATTTTTTTATTGCATTTTTCAAAACTTCTTGACGTTGCATACATTGTGATATTTGTACAAATATTTATTCGATGCGCGCGCACAAGGGAGAAAAACGGAGAGAAAAAATTAATCACTTTACTTATTTATTATTTAAGTATGCTTTCTCCATGCATTTCCTTCTTGAGAATCCAGCCGTGAGCGAATTTTGTCGTCAGAATCGTTTGAGACTGTATATAAACTAACTTTAGAGTATCTGAAGAATAAAAGAATATATATAAAATTCAAGTAAAACATGAATAATTCAGAACTCACTTCACGTTGAAAGAGACTTTAGCGCACAAGTTCCGCACACCCTGTATGTCCTGTCTGGCTAGCTATAAAGCAGCGTGCAAATTACGGATCAGTAGCGTAAGAAGATTATACACCGGCAGGCCGACGACTCCTGCGAGCTTCTCCCGGGGGCAGAAACGTGTTGTTATCGCCACTGACATTTACACCTTCGTAACGCTACCGCGAGCCGTTACGTGACTCGCAATATGAATATCGCGACGAGTTCACTATACGAGTAAATACAAAGTAGTCAGAGTATCTCGCAGTTGCCGATCGCCTGATGAATTGAAAATTCGTTTTATCCTTGATGACAGTTATCCGAGATTTTTTATTAGTGACTAATTTAATATAAATAATTAAGGAATCTGGTCGAATCAATCATATTTTGCTTCGTCGTAATCATAATGAATTGAAATAGCGATTTTAATTATATAAGTTAATTATATAACATTATATAATAGTTAATTATTTATAGTTATATAACATTTTTAGATAGGATGGCAATTAAATAAAGTGCATCAAAGAGAAAAATTTTAATTCTCAAATCATCTTATTCAATTTTATATGTGAAACAAAAAAATGCGATATATTGAGTGATTGTCTCTCCATCTAGTAACAGATAATTACCGCGATGATTAAATAATACGCATAGAGAAATGTTTCTTTCATTCTTATCACGTGCGTGTTCTCTCTCCTTTTTCCCTTTGATCTTGAGATTGCATGTGGTGCTGTGCACTCCTAAAAAACGCGCTTAGTACTTGGCGATAAAAATCGAGATGCATCGCGCGCTACTCGCGCGAGTCAATGGCTGAGCTAATGCGAGCGATTCGTTCCAGGAGACTTTTGAGGAGGCGAAGTATTATCTCGGAGAACGGTACGAGCAATGCCAGGCCCATTTGTATCGGCACATACAAACGCTACCACACGTGCAATACGCAGGTAAGACCTTCAGCGCATTTATCGACAAAAATTATAGAGAAACTCTTGAAAAATCAAGACAGATCAGTTCTTAAATTAGAAGGAAACGTAATAGTTTTATAAAGCATCTAATTCTATACCCTAACTCTTATCGTACATGCGTCTAAAAAGTTTCGAAGATACATATTCGAGTGATATCTCTTGAACTGTCACCACGATGTAAAATTTGCTCGAGGATAAAATCTTGCTTGCCAAGCTCGTTTTCGTCGATCGCACTCAGTTCGCCGGTATCCGACGTAAGCGTAAATTTTGCGAAGAAAGAATCTGCAAGGCCGAAAAGAATATTCGCGTCCTCTCAGCGAAGAGATCCCGGGAATTTCAAGAAAACGGAGACGCTTTATATTTCCAGGGCGGTTTATTGCCGAGGCCTTGAACCGACAATTAGCCGCGCGACAGCTAGTCCTCGCTCTCGTCCGCATAAAATTCGCATACACGCTCGCGCGTGTGTCACCACTTCCATGATGCCGCACATAAATCAACGCGCGCGTCTATATCCACCTATATAGACCCGTGCGCGCTGCAAGGCACGCTCCTCGAGATTTTCCTCTCGCGACGGTGCGTCACGAGCCTCGAACAAATCATCGCGCGGGCCAATTAAGGATGCGCACGACGACGATTTATATCCCCGGAATGTGTGTGTGTGTGTGAGTGTATGCGCGTGGCGCGTTGTTTAAAATTTATACGAATAATCACCACCTGCGAGACTAAAGACCGCCGTGTAATGGATGGCTTTTGCCGGTATATCGAGGAGGAAGAGGAAGGGAGAAAGGGCTCGCCGGTGTTGATTAGCTCTTGATGGTAGTAAAGACCGCGCGCGCGAGAGATAAGATCTGTTTACATCTCGGCCCCCATCAGTGCCCGCGTTGACGTACCGGGTGTTCTTGACCCACAAGCACTCGTACTTTGCGTATTTCGCGTATCGTATCATTTTGAAGAGAGAACCGCTATTTCATTAAGAACACAAAGCGAAACGTTAAACAGGAGTTTTAGCGTAGCCTTTAAAATTGCTGAAATTGAAATTAAAATCGCGAAACAGCGAAATTGACTTGATGTTACCTAAAAGATGCGGCTTCGTTATCCGTTATTACCCGGGGAGAAAAACGACGCCCCGTGCGGAGGAATATTTATCTTCGGGCTCGATACTCGGGGACTACATTTCCGAGCTGCATTCGCGATTCGCAAACATGCCCGGGCAAAGTAACCACCGTTTCGTTCGCCGGCAATTAATAGTCTACCCGGAAATTGCAGAGCGGCCGCGTACATAGCGCACCACACGTGCCGGCATTCGCGTGTTTGCACGAATATACGGACTTCCTCTCGACGCACGCGGCGCGGCGGCTCGGAATGCGAGCTTTTTTTTCTGCCAGAGGCCGCAAATAATTTTACCTTTATTTACCCGCAGCGCTTTGGGAAAAGCGCGACGTGCCGTAAAAAGCGACACGATCGATCGCATCGGTTTTTTCCCTCCCTCCCTCCCTTCCTCCTACCCTTCCCCGCCCGAAGAAGCCGAACCGTGGCATCTGTTTCTCGATAGTAACGCCGTTCTCTTCGATCGATCCTCAATTATCGTAAGTTTAATTAATCCATTATGCGTTTGTGTGCAGGAATGCCCGAACTTCCCGGAAGACTTGCGGGCGGAACAGTGCGCCAAGTACAACGGTAGGAACTACAAGGGCCGCAGTTACGTCTGGGTTCCCTTTGTGGACGGTGAGTGAAATGATTTGTTAGGTTCTGATCATTATCTCATTATAATTATCTGGATTATTATTTCTAAGAAATATGTTCTTCAATTAGTAATAATTATTCCAAGAAGCATTTATTTTTCTGGAGAGCAAACAATACTAAATAATTAATACTAAAGCCTTAGTCAGAAAAAGTCTTAATTAATCTTTTGTGTCCACCTTCTAATTTCTAATATCATGGAAAATATAATTTAAATGTCTAAGAGATGATTTAAATGCGAAACGGCTAGAGCAAAAAAATCGGAATTAGGACCATTAATTAGTTTAACATTAACTATAACATTTTAATCGATTGTCTTATCATTACTGGATTAACTCCTAAATAATGAGGATCGATGCAGTTATCAATTAATTATCAATTGTAACATCTAATGATATTAAATTTTACGTGTATTAAATTTTTCTGGCGGAATTTCCTTCTTTGCGGCTGGCCTGATACGACTTTTATGAAGTAACAAAGAAGCGTCTTGCGATACTCAAACGAGCCAGTGACGTCGCTCGATCGGTGTTCGACCGATATAACGATGACGTAGCTAACGACCAGGCCTGGTGACCTAACTTCCGCCTGGCCTAATCGTGACTACTGTTGTTCCCCAGCGCCAAACTCCTGCGCGCTCAATTGCCGTGCAGTCGGCGAGCGTTTTTACGCAACGCTTGAACCGGCAGTAATGGACGGCACGCCCTGCGATGCTCCGAATCTTCGCGGACGCAGCGGCGGCAGCGGCGGTGGTGGCGGCGGCGGCAGGATTTCAACGGAACGCAATGGCGAACGATGGCTATGCGTCGCCGGACAATGCAAGGTATGAATAGCGCGAGCGTTAGGCGAGAGAACGATGCCGGAAATTAATGACCGACACCGGGCCGGCCGGCGCGATACGATACGATCAATCGATGAGATCGCTATTGACCCGTGTTTTGGGCCCTTCGCCGCGCGCGACGACCCTCTCTCGTTCCTTTCTCCTGTCGATATTGGGGTTCATCGTACGCCCGGTCCAATTCGGTCAGATGCATTTATCAATCAACAATCGGGGCTCTCCGATTTCATCGCGGCTCCAGCAGTATGGAATGAACACGTGTTTCCCCGTTTTTCTTCTCCCAAGATGAATCCATTGTCGGAGTTTTTTTCTAACAGAAATAACAAAATTTTTAGAGAACTAACTCTTAAATTGAACAAAAATTAAGAAAACTTTTTGTAAGTCTAACCATAATAATCTTAATTATTATAATAATAAATCTATCTCGAGAGGAAAAGATATTGTGAGAAATGCAATTTCTTGAGAGTAAAAGACTCGACAAAATTGAGGAGAGTCCCGTGTGGATCTTCTAAATGGATTAAACGCAGCGATGCCGAAAATTCGTATATTTGCCATGCAGCCTGTAGGATGCGACGGGGTGGTGGGCTCCGGTGCGACGATGGACGCCTGCGGCGTGTGCGGTGGCCAAGGCAGAGGGTGCAGATTGTACGAGGGTATCTTCATGGAGCCGATTCTGTCCAAGGGTCACCAGCAGGTGACTACGATTCCGAAGGGCGCCATGTCGCTTAACATTTCCGAGCTCCGATTCAGCAGTAATTTTCTAGGTAGCATTGACGATTTATCGAATTAAAGTGATTCTGTCTTTTGCAAATTAACATTAAGTAATTAACATTTTATAATTGCCTGACATTAGACTATTGAAAACAATCGTATCAGCAGAAAATCGATGAATAGCCACTGCGAATAATCGTGGGTATTTTTATCACTTCTGATAATTTAGTAAAAGTAATTTATTTACGAGCAATTTAGAGCGCCACAATAATAATTTAATCAAAGCACTGCAGAGGCGAATAATTAAGCGGCGTTTTTACGCGGCGATATACGCAACGGTGGTATGCCTGGTTAACAAACGATCGATCTACTCGCAGCGTTGAGAGACAGTAACGGCAGTTACATCCTAAACGGACCGTGGTCTTACAGTCCCAGTGGTACTTATAAAGCGGCTGGTACGACATTAACATACCAGAGGGGCGATAGGAACCGTATGGAGTGTATCTTGGCGACCGGACCGTTGAACGAGTCTCTGCATTTAGAGGTACTATCCGCGTTATCGTCACTTTTCGTTAATCGTATCAGGAACAGAGATTTTCTTTCATTACACGAATAATTCGAGCTACAATTTACGAATGAATTTTTTACTCACGGATGCTTGCTGTCTCTCTAATTTTGTTCGCCTTACTCTCTCTTACGTTATAACACCGTCAAACTATAATTTGAAAATAAAACACACAATTTTTTCACGTATTTGACTTAATTATTATTTTTTGCATTTGTATTGTCAATTTTCAGTAATGCGTTCTAATCTGCGCGTTTAAACAAATTCAGTCTCACTGCTAATATCATTATTCGCGCATTATCATAGATTTTATCCGTGGAATTAAATCCAGGCGTTCTGTACAAGTACATGCTGCCTATGAAAGAAGTGCCGGACGATAAAGCGGTGATTGCACCGCCGCTGCTTGTCGCAGGTAATTGCTTCATTGCCAATCAATTATGTACAATTAAAAAAAACCGATTATAGCCCATAAACCATGTTTTATTCGTCTTCGTAGGAGCAAGTGATCGAGGCAACGAGATACCTAGTCCAGATACCCACGTGACCGTGCGAGTACCCGTTACAAGAATGTAAATACATACTTAAAACAAGCGACATCATTTTTTTTTTAAGTATCGGCAGAACAGTTTTCAAAGTTATTCCTCTCCCATAAAACGTTAAAATTACAGATTGCATGTATGTAATTCGTTCCCACAGGGTTTAATTATCTTGAACGTTTTTATCCGCTTCGATACGGTTTCCCCCGTAATTTTTAATCTTTAATTTTCACTCTTATCTCCACCGTTCGATCGTTGTGACACTTCTGAAATACATCTCGGAGCGAGCCTCTCACGCGGCGTTCGCTCATCGGCTCGGATTCCGCCGACGGACTTCCCCCTTTGTGCGGCACAGGAGGAATCTACGTGCGCGCGTACGAGAGAACTTCTCGCGCGGAGAGTCGAGCCGCGCGCGCGATTTGTCTTCGTTCGTACAACTCGTTGCTCTCTGTCTTCCAGATCGGATCGGCGGGGCGATTTATCTTCGACGCGTCGCGATCGCGATCCGCGCGCGCGCGACGGCGGACGGAAGGAAGAGATGAAGCATCCACCGACCACGGTGATGGCGGGCGATCAGCCAAAGTCAAAGGCGACGAGAAGGAAGAAGAGGAGGAAGTTCGCTTGGAAAATAGTCGGCCTTTCTCCATGCTCGAAGGAATGCGGGGGAGGTAAGAAGATGATGCCTCGATAATTAATCGCATGTCATATGATACTGAGAGGTGTTGCTCGTAACTGGGATTAGAAAAATTTCACCAGCGACTATTTCAGAGATTTGGAGATAAGTAAAATCACTACTTTAACAATATTATATCATTTCTTTTTATAGTCTTGGTAATATTTTTTTAATACTTTATGTAATAAAAATATTTCTGAAAAACATTCTAAATAGAATTTATAATATAGTGAGATAAATTTTTTATCTTGTAGCAATACTATATTACGAAACTAAAAAATGAGATTTTGAATTTTTACAGTGTCATACATATACTTATTCATAAAGTAAAGTAATTTAAATATCGATTATTGTTAGTTCAATGTGTTTGGAAAATAATGTGCTTTCAATAAGATATTTCTTTCGAGATTTTAATATTCAATATCGAAACGTGAGTTAATTGCATCGAATTGCGAATGATAAATGTTTCAATACGTGTTGTTTAACTTTTGGAATGTACAATATTATAATTTCAACGTTTGAGATCGATGAGTTTGCGTTAATTTCCAATATTGTGTAATACATTTTCGCGTATCTCTCGTATATTTTAGGGAAAATGATATCGCGGCGTTCGAGAAATAAATGAATATTAACGAATAAATATTACTAATGTACGCGGTGTACATTCTAAATTGCGCGCGATTAAATATTTGTGCTTATACAACGCAATGGTCTAATCGATTACCGTTTAAAGCTTGCCGATAAAATTAACAGCTATACCGCATGAGTTTCGATGAATAAGCACATCTCTCACGCTAAAAATGAATTTATTTACAATATGCTTAATTATTTCTTGCGCGATTATCTTATTAGCTAATAAAATATATTGTGAAATATAAGTTGGACGTATAATATTAATTGAACATATAATAAAATCAAACGACACTGTTTGATATAAAAAAGACAATTTCGAGTCTGTCGCGAGATACCGATTAAACGAACAATTAAGTAAAAAGCGCCTAGATAATTAAAGGTTATTAGGAAAACGACTTTGTCTAGACGTCTCTGAGGCGTTGCGTGGGAAGAGTAGCACGAGATATGTTTTGTTTCGGTACAATTAGACACATTCTAGCACGACAGTAAAAAATTTCAGATATTTTCGATCTTTCTGTATATTTAGAATATTAAAAAAATTGTTGTGCTTTGTGCAGTAATTGGAATAATCTTGGAATTATTTTTGTTTAAATTTTTCTAAATCCAATGAGATAAGCATAAAAATAAGTAATTGAAGTTAAATAAGAGTAAAATTGAGAAACGTAGAGGTCCGCAAAGATGTGCATAGATATGTAGCGTGATACTTTTTGAGATACCAACCGGAAATTGTCACTGACTTTCTAGACATCTGAACATTGCACGCGACAGCATCCGATATCTGTCGCTGGAATATTCTAATTTAAATTGACGTGATACGGGCGGAAAGCGACGAATACGGAGAAAAGGAACGCGATGGTCACGTCGATCATAATACAAAGTGTCGCACTTCGTTTCATTCGTAGAACTCTTTAACTAACTTGAGACAGAATTTTCCTCAATAAAATTGTTGGTACGCCAACGCTGGTCTAAGTTATAAAGCGACGGAAAATGAGTTATTGTTTTACTGTCTAAGCCGCAGACATAATTTTATTCCTCGTTCAAAATTTCAAGGAGATATTATTATACTTTAATGGAATTCCAATATTATTTAACGATACTTTTTCATTCAATATGAAAAGATTTTGAAGAGAGTTGCCGTCAAGCCAATTTTTCACTGAGAAAAATTAGACGAATCAAATTAATCGAAGATGTAATAAAAGATCCGAAACAAAGTCAAATCTTTTTGCAACTCGTTGCATCTTGCAGGTGTACGAACGACGATCTTAAAGTGCATTCGCGAGATCAATCAGACACCTGTCAACGACAAACGTTGTCGCAATGTGGAAAAACCGAAGCATCCTCCTCCGCTGGGATGCAACGATCATCCTTGCGCCGCCAGGTATACTTCAATATATTTCTTCTGTAACGATCCTTCTCCGAATTGTTTCTTGGTCATCGCGTTTCCTTTCAATTAGATTCTTTGATACCGTCAAACTCATTTTTTACATATTAAATTTTTAAAAGATTTTCTAAAGCTTACAGGCTTTAGTGATATTTTGTTGAGGCTAAACGACTTCGCGAGTTCAAGGAACGGCCGATTGGAAACGTGATGAACTCCTTGTCCCCTGCAGGAAATCTGTTTTTCGCAGACAAGCTTGATCTCGTATATTTCGATGAACCGGAAAATGTTGTCAGGTGGCGAGCCGAACCGTGGAGCGAGTGCTCGGTTTCCTGCGGGGTCGGCACCAGGACGCGAAAACTCGAGTGCATCCAGGAGCTGAACGCGAGGCTGACAATGCGCGTTGCCGCTGGTGCGTGCATGCAACCGCCAGATCTGAGTACCACGGAAACCTGCACTCGACCGGCGTGTCCCAACGTGGGTCCGGAATTGAGACGCATGTCCTCGCAGCACGACGTGCCCAGATGGGACGTGGGCGCTTGGGGCCCGGTGAGTCATTAATCTGTTAAATGCCTTCATGCTTTCATTGTTAAGCAGCTACTTTCAACGGTGTAGGAAGTAGGACAGGAAATCGTTGGGAATCCAAAGTGAGAAATCAGCTGGCGCATAGGAAATAGTCAACAGGAAACGCCGCCAGTATTATTTTTATTTATCGGAAACAATTCGTGTGAATTGTAGTGTCTCGATAAGTAGCAGAAATAATTAGAAAATTCGTAAAAAGAATGTAAGCGAACAACAGTTGTCAATTTAGGGGAATAATTGATTAAAAAAGCCGAATTTGCCGTAAATGGAAAATATGAATTTCCAATTATTAACTCTTCTACAGATAGTTCATGTTTCTTACAACTCTTGGTTCAGTGTACAGCAAATTTATAGAACTGTTCGCTGCTAAAATTAATTTTAATTGAATAATATATTGCGTCTATTGAGTCTTCTATCGCATTTCAGTGTTCGGCGACATGCGGCCGTGGAATTCGAAATCGAACGGTGACGTGTATAACATCCGGGCAGTCTTGTTCGTTAGCCAATAAGCCGGAATCTCAAAAAGCGTGCGAGATAGCGGCTTGTAATGCGGCGACAGACGCGGAACATCACGCGCCCTGGCTGTACTCGGAATGGTCTTCAAAGGTATAACACGTCGCCCATTTCTTTGTGACAGTTTATGTAAAAAAGAAGGAATAATTAATTTTATTTCTCGACTTCGAGGTAAAATTGGTATTTGTCACTGTTGCAGTGCTCTGCAGAATGTGGAAATGGCGTGAGGATCAGACGAGTGGCGTGCGCCGACGGTAGCGAGTTATTCTGCAATCCCAAAGAGAGACCGGACACGGAGATGCATTGTTTCGAACGAGGGACGAACTGCGATCGAGCCAAGTGGTTCGCCAGTCCATGGACTTCCGTTAGTACAAGCGCGTTACATAGAGAATAAAACTTCATGGCTACGCGTAAAACTAACTGCACTAATTCTTTACACAAATCTAGTTTTAATTTCGAGACACAATTTCTAATTACAAGGAAAAATTATTATTTACACCCTAATTTAATTTTAAACGGACTTTTTACAATAGATTTGAGAAAAAAAATTATTAAAACGCCCTTACCTTATTTTAATTATTATGTTGCATTTTTTATAATTAATGACGATATATAATTTTTTTTTAACTTTTGTTTTAGTGTTCTGTTTCGTGTGGCGTTGGCGTCCAATATCGAGACATCGCTTGCATAACTAGAACGAATAACGAATTTATCGTACTACCCGCAAAAAATTGCAGCGATCTCAAACCAGCGACTGAGCAAGCCTGCAGAATGTCCGCGTGTTCGCCGGAATGGTTTACCTCCGATTGGTCGACGGTAAAGTATCGTAAATACATAATAAATTATATAAAGGAGACTTTTATCGGGAATTTTTTCCTTGAATCTTTTGCATTTCGGATGTGTGTGTATGCCCCCCCCCCCCTCGCGATTTCATTTTTGTATGTCCTATTTTAGTGTTCCGCAACATGTGGGGCCGGATTGCAAACACGGCTTGTACGGTGCATCGTCGAGGGTATTAGCAGCACTAATTGCTCAGAAATCGGCAAACCAAGTGCGGAGCAACGATGTAACGTGGAGCCATGCAAAAAGGAAGTGCCAGTGGCGAGCAAACCGCCGAAAAGTAAAAAAAAATACTCTCTTCTATAACTTATATCTCTTATAACTCATTTTTTCCCTCAAACTTTCGCGAGTTTTAGCGATTTTTGAAAAATTTCTCGACAGCTCGATAATTACGAGATATAAGCCACTTAATAATTATATCCGATGTGATGTGTTAGATACTTGACAGACATATTTTAACGTTATGTTTCAGAGGTGCACGAATCGTCCGAGTGCGTGGACAAGTATCCGAATTGCGTGTTAGTAGTAAAAAATGGTTTATGCCGAATCAAATATTATAAGCATTCGTGTTGCCAGTGCCGCCAGTAGCCCGGGACAACAGCTTTGCGCTCATCCGCAATTTTGCGACCGCAGCTAGCGCGAGCGTGAACGTTGAATAAGATACAGATATTATATCGGAAAGGGCAAATTATGCCGAGTGTAAGACTGCTATAAAGAGAGATGACCACGTATATATAATTTTATTTATATTAAGCGACGCGACATCGGATCACACGTGTCTTAGTCGTGCTTTCTTCTGCCGAATGTAGCATAATTCTCGCGGAGCGGCAGAATTCTCTTCTCTTCTCTTCCTATCAATGAATGCTCAGAACGAGGCGTTTGATTCTTCTCGACAGTTCCACTGCGAATATTAGAATAAATTTTCGAATAAAGCAATTCAAAATAAAATAACCGAACGAGAGATAAATAAAACAGCAGGAAGGGACGATATGACATATATACGAGTGTATATAATTAAAGAAAGAAATTAAGATACCCTTTTATCTATGCGGATTAAGAATGACATTTTTTTCTGCGAGGGGGGACAGTTCATTCTCAAAGACTCCTGATCTTTCCGAGAAACCGTGAAGGGGTTTCGTGTGCAATAAATATATCTCAACGTAGATACACACGTGCGTTTATGCGTATGGCATATGGACAGGTTGTTTACATCGCGTATGCGTGCGAGTCGATATCTGTGTTATCATCGCAGACAGATCCGTAATTTTATCGATTTGGGGTAACGGCGCCTATTCAAGTACACCTTCGACCCTGGCTTTTTTATATGGATATTGAAGCACATGCGATTCTCTTGTTCTGTATACGTCGTTATATATCGAGTAAACTTATTCGGATAAGCGTGATAATATAATATACAGTAACGTAACTGAATATACGCTTGTATATGTAGAATATATGAAGTCGTTAGATGATAAATATATGTATTATTGTATATTTCGATGTCGAGACGAAAAAAGTCTTCGCTACCATATCGCTATCATGTATTAATTCGATGTTGGACTCGCATATCATTGCGCCGTTGAGAACAGAGCTGTTCAGATTAATTAATTATTTGTGTCAATTGCATTTTTTTGGTTCTGCCAACTCCAAGGAATTATTCAGATGCTTTTTATCGGATAGTATTCTAATGTAGCCTGCGTCTCGCTCAGATTTTCTATTTTTACAGCAATTACAAGTTATTTACACAAAATTTTTATTTGTTCATTTTTTGTTATCAACTGCTCATCGTTTTATTCGATTTTATTGCACATCAGGTAAGTGCGTTTTATAATTTATTTATTTTCTTCTCTTGACGATTTGTTCAATACGTTCGCGTTATCAACATTTTCCAAATTATGTTTTATATTTATAAATTTACTGTATAAATCTCTTTTATATAAATGCTGATAACGAGGATATTGCAATGTCAGTATTTTTTTAATGAATATGAAGATTTATATTTCAACAAATGTGTTAACTCTATATTTTATTTAAATTAACAATTATGTTCGCTTTTTTCACACTCTTATTTCATAACATTACATTTTTATTTCTTTCATTATACATCTCTATTTATTATTACGAGTTTTTTTTATCTTTTATATACAAATTATATTTCAAATATAAAAGGATTTTAACAGAGATTAAGTTGATAAAGTTCGGTTGAATATTTTAGAAAAACTGTGTGTAAAAGTTCTTTGACGAATCATTATACATTATTATATTACGAAATTTGTCAGTTTCAACTACGAAGGCTTCCTTGATTGAATGTTAATTGTAAGTGTCGTGTTTTATAATCGAAAAAAAATTGGTGGCATGTAAGAATATAACGACATTGTGTGTGATGAGTCTATATGATTTCTAAACGTTATTGAATAATAAAATTTAGACAATGCTAAAATAACAGGCTACTAGAAAAATTGAAGAAATGCTCTTGCGAATGTATAAAAGCGGGTGTTAATTGATAGTAATTGTCAAGTGTTAAGTGTCAATGGCTGTGATATAATCTATGTCCGACTAAATCGTCATTATTAACTTCATTTTTATTGAAGGTTGCGATACAATTAAAACTAGAAAATTACATTAATTTATACTTCAACGCAAAACTGCAATGTTGTAAAAAATTCTCTCTCTAAAATTTTCTATAAATATTTAAGAAATTAGGTAAGAAATCTCGAACAGTTATAGAATTAAAGACTTGATCTGCGTTTCTTATAAAAACAAAAGCAAAAGCGAATAATAATTTTGTTTTAGAAACAGATAAATTTTAATCAATTTTATAAAAATTCTACGAAAAAAAAAATTATGGAAAAATATTATTTGTTATCAGATTTGTTAATTGGTTGATATAACGATTGGTTAAATTATTGATTAAATAAGTACTTGATTACAATAAGTATTTTCCAACATATACGTTTTAGCGTGAGTTTAGAAATTATTTTCAATGTGCGAAGAAGGAATTTATTTTTGGGATAGTGCTGTATAATATGAATATTAATAAGTACGAAGGTGCACAATTAATAGGCACCATCGTGATCCTTTATCGAGACAAAACGTCCAATAATGTTTCATAATTATGTGCTCTGTGTCGTCGCAAACCTATGTATTAATCGCGTAGCTCGACTATCGCGAGTGTGATCTCGTCAAGGACTGTGATACAATCGTAGTCTGCAGGAATGAAGTACAACGAACGATAACGAATAGTTAATGATCAGTACAATAGACCGGCTGCTAAGAGAAACCAAAATCGTCTGGCGCTTTGTAAAATTGCTTCCGTGTCACTCCGTAGTGTGTAATAAAATTCTTAATCAAAAACAATCGTTATCGACAATCACATTACGATCGCTATATTCCTAATCAATCGCGATAAAATTATACGATAGGTATTGCAAACGAAAGTTATTGCTTTCAAACAGGAAGTGTGAAATTCGGATTTTATAAACGTTGCGATAAAAAATTAAGTTTTTTTTATATTCCTCTTTATTTCCATTTGTAATTAACAATGAAAAGTAAGAATCTATGTATATCATTTAAAAAACAAATGAAATTTAATTGGATAACCAAAATTTGTCGTATATATTATATTTTTAAGATATATTAATTGATTGAAGATTATTAATAAGATAAATTTAAAATTGAATAAAATTTGTGATTGTCTTATTGTCTAATTACAATCGAAACAGCAAAGTGTTTTTTAAGTTGATTATCCGATTATCTGGCCATTTGTCAGTTATATCGAGACTCACTTTGCCAATTGTTTTCTCGCCCGTGTTAACATCAGTATCTTTTTGTATAAAAAATCTATCCCTGTACAAAGTAATAAGCAGAAAATCAGAGCTATTCGAATTTAATTTGAGCGTATTTAATTCGCAAGGAAATGACACACGATCAATGAAAAACAACAAGAAAAAACGGCATTTTTCTTTCCAATCTTCTGATTAAATCAATATCCGAAATCATGTAAATATTTAATTATTATGTGCTAGTTTATAACAAATGCATAATTGTCTTTACATTGAAGAATGAAGAATCGCGCAATTTTCAATTTTCTGTAGTTTCCTCTTCCACAATATTAGTTATATGGTAATGCATATAAACGATATATGAGCGATATTTCATGAAAAATCTCATAAATTACATAATTAACGTGAAACGAATTGCGAGAGAAACAGACTGATAAGCATATATTATATATATGTGTTACTTGTGTTCCACATAATGTATAATTATATATGTTTGACGTTCGAGCATTTTTAATCGTTAGATATTAATAAAGCGAAAGTCAGTAAACACCTGTCTTTGCTCAAAAAAAAAAATTGAAACGACGAATTAGATGGATATTAACAGACTAACTGGAAGTAAAATTTTCGTGTTATTAACTACTATTAGTATTAAATATCTATTATAAAGTGTCTTTTAAATATAAAATATATAATGGATGGTGCACACAATATAGGAAACATGATATCGAATAAAGATACAATATATACATATATGTATATATTTAAAAATATAATATCATCATAATTTTCATAACAAGAATAAAACAGTATTTTTTTATAATACTTTTCTGCTACGTTTTTAATTCAGTTTATATCAAAAGATAAAATAAAGAATTTTTAATGTATTGACAATGTGATTGAATCGTCTTAATTAAACTATTTAACAAAACTAATTAGTCATGTCTAAGACTAGCCAAGTTACTTTCAAATTACATAACGCTTAAACGAATTTTTGCGTATCTGTGCCGCGTATAATTAGACAGATTGGTATGTGAGAAGTAGACACAGAGGAAAGGAAAGAGAAGCAATCTTCGATCTAGACCAAGTTATAATTCAAAATTAGCTTTTATTCCTTACATTTCATTACACTAATGTAAAATTTTACGCTGTATATAAAATAATTTATTTAAAAAAAACAATATATTCAATGATATATAAATACCACCATTACTTTTTAGTTCGATCGTCTATGTCTTTTTTAAGTTTGGCAAAGCGCTTTATTAGTTAAGTATCCGATTTCACCAACAGCCTTAAAAATTCACTTTATTTAGCAATTGCCTGTTTCTACTTATTAAAATTTAATTACAACATAGATCAGAAAGAAATATGTCCTTTACAACTGTAATTATGATACATATGGAAATAATTTAGTTTGATGATACAAATTATTTGTATCAATAAAGCTAAGTCTGAATATTTATTTTTTTTTAAACGGTAATTAAAAGCGGCTGTACGAAGTATGGATACTTAGCTCTTCACCAAATAAAATGTATAATATAATTTCTGGCAGTGTGTTAGAAATATATATAAACTTTTAATTTTATATAAACTTATAGGCACTATATGAAATTCTTAAATATTCTATATGAGCGATATTTTTATTATAAAGGATGAAAAATGTTGGTAAATACTATTAAAATATAAATTTGCATTGAAAATGCCTTGTTCCAAATTAACTCTAATTCAGCAGTTAAACTGCTAAAATGTCACGAAATGTCGTTAAAACTGTAACATAAAACAGCATTTGACAATTTTACAAAATCCACATTTTATTTGATATGTTGAGCACAAAAATATCTTATCTTTACGTTAGCTAAGATTTTTATTAAATAATGCATAGCATTGCGAGGTAAGATGAAGCAAAATACAAGATTCAAACTGGATCTTCATGTATTTGTAGTAAATAATCTAGATACTATACTTTGACGATGTTGCCGCCAATGATTAATAACGCTCATTGTTCAGACTGACGCCCTTTCCCGTCCATCTCTCTTTTAAATCTACCTTCAGGCCCAGATCCCTCAACGCGGCTTTCGCGTTATCCTCTAATTTCGGACCATGTAAACGTACCGTCTCTCGTAGTATTTCTTCAACACCGTACATCAAGAACTCCTTAGATTCGGATTTGTTTCGCACCGACATGTTTCTGATCGCCCAAGAGGCTTGCTTTAAAATGTTTACATTATTAGGATAAGCCTTCATAGCGTCTACGATCACTTGGGCCGCGCCGCAATCGTAGAATACACCAGAATTCGAAGTGCTTCGTAAAGATAACGCCGATATGCAACTCAATCCCGCAGTTACGACGTTCTCCGATCTCTGTTAAATTTTAATATAACAACATTTAACGTATTTTTTTATATAATAAAGAAATTTTTTTAAATTTTATTGTAAAAAATATTGTTTTCTTTGTCGCATGTAAACTTACTTTCATTCTACTGATAACGGATACGATTAAAGGAGCGCATCCGGAAGTGATGATGTGAGACTTTACATTGTCGTTACCCGCGAGCGCTTTGAGCAACTTCAAAGCCTGCCAATTTAATTTTTCGGAATCTGGATATTCAGTCATTATATCCAAAATGAATTTCAATCCCCCGGCATCCTCTACTTCCTGACAGAATTCATTTCGGACAACCAACGCGGCCAATGTGATCATTAGGTCGCCTATGACCTTCGTGTCCTTTTTAAATCCTGTTTGAAACAAATGTATTTCGTAACAATGTAAAATTGCAATAAAATATATTAATTAATTAATTATAGCAGAATATAACAATATATAATAATTCTATTGCAAAGAATAATCCAAATGTTTGATAAAATATCATTAAACGATAATTAACTAATCCCAGATTAATTGTAAAACTATTTTAATATACTTTTCAACAATCCCGTGATGACGTCGAGAGCACCCTTTGCCATGACAGTCGCATGTTCGTGTGCCTTTCCGTACTCGTGCCTAATATCATCGTCCAGCACCAACGCTCTGATTACCGAACATGCATCCTTGATCTCTTGGGAGTCCACATCTGCGCGCACCAATATCTTCTTCAATTTCTCAAAGATATTGGTGTCGAAGATCTTTTGCCTATTTAATTCATGCTTTATGCAGCATTCTCGTATCCAACGCAGCAGATATTGTAACGTTACCGTGTCGCAATGTCCCTGCAAAATCCTGATAAACCAAATTTTTCTCTATCACAATTTTGTTCCTCCCTATTTTTACATATAAATTTCAGAGATAATCGTCGGAAAAAAAATATCGTAAAACAATCAGAATCTCAAATAAGCTGTTTTCTTTTTCTGTAAATTGATATCTTTGCCGAAATAAATCCTTACTCTATTTGCAACGCAACCCCTTCGTCATCCAGCAAGTCCGGATAGCCGGACATTAATGACGTGATTGTCTCTAGGGTCGACTTAAGTATCACGTGATTCTTCTTGCAATCTTTCAGGAGATCGATCAGAATGTTGTAACATTTGCGTTTGCCCGCGAAAACCCTGTGTGCGATGTCCTTATCCAACTCGGCTCGCAGTTCTTGCAACGTCTCCGGCACGCATTCGTAACTCTTGTCGTTCACAGCGCACGTCAGCCGCTCCAAGCATGCCACTATCTGCTTATATTTGTCCTCAAGAACTAAATCTGTGACGATGTTGCTCAGATCAATCCCCTGCACGAGATAAACGCCGTCCGTGAATTATATCGCAATGACAATCGGAATACGAAGCGTTTTTCCCCGACGCGAGAAGTCCTAATTGACTCATCTCATAAATATTTAATCTCTAAATACAATTTAATACATTTACATAAAAAAAATTGATATTTATTTAAATAAATATAATTATAGTGTCACTTTTATGAGGGATTTCTTTCAATAGTCGTTCATTCGTAATAAAGCGTGTAGTGTCGACGGAATTTTTTGTACTTTTACGTGAATTTCAATTCTTTTTATTTTAGAGAAAAGGTTTTCTTTTCTTCTTGTGTGAATGTCATTATAAATGTTACGGTACGATTCGAGAAACAGATCGATCTCTTAAGATAGAGTATAGACGATAGTGACACGAGTGCTCCAAAACTAAAAGCGTCAAGAAATGCGGCAGAAGCGCGTAACAGATTTTATTTTTGCACTGCATCTTTTAAATATTCTCTAAAACTTTACTTATAATAACAATCATAGGATATTATCTATTATTAGTCAAAAGAATGTAATAAATGTATTGAAAAGTTTGTTGTTATTATTAATGATAAAATTAAACCTAAAATTTTAAAAAATAAGATAATAAAATGCAAAAAAATAATGATAAAAAATAATAATAATGTTTGAGATATAATTTTTATCCCTAATACTGTTAACTGTTTTATTTCACGTAATATTGCGCGTTTTATATTTATTTCTAACGGCAATGACGAAAATTCTTGATGACTTGTTCGAGACTGACTCATGTAATTGAACGCCTAAGCAGAACACTTTCGATTAATCACCACGAGTTAACTTTTTATACAAATTCTATTTAAAGCCTCCCAACATTTGAAATAATTCCGCAAACTTTGTCATTTTTATTCCTGATAAATTATATATTCGTACGTGTTTAGTGTAAAATTGCGTTTTAAATCCCAACAACCAAATCGGCGCACAGTTTATAGAACCGAAAAATGCATTTATTTCAAAATTTACATAAAAATATTAGGAAACATGATTCTGTTTTGACAGAATAAAGACTTCTTTCTTTCTTACATATGTGACATGTACACTGCGTACGTATATGTATATATAATATATATTCTTTGTTTTCCAGATAAACATCTAAATTTTTCTGAGATAATTCGTAATTTGAAACCTCGCTTTCTGTTTTTTTTTTAATTCCAAAAGTGAAAATTTCGTGAAGGATGAATCACATGGTACGAGAAAGGAGCAAAAAGGACATTTCTCTGATCGACAAGCGGTGTAAACAAAGGGATGCGACAGTGAGTACATACTTTCATTTCGTAGCATTTGACAGCGTCCTCGATTGCCTCCTCCTCGGTCAAACACAGGCCTTCCATCAACTCCCTGATCTCCTCATTGTAGATCTCCTGGGTAATTGTCGTGCTCATGATAATGCGGTTTCCTCACTGCGATGCTCCGTTTTGCTATATAAGGAAATGAAAGCCGTGCGAGACACGCGAGCGAGGGCGAGCGTGCACACTGGCTCGTCCATGTGATAAGAAAGAGAGCGGGACCTGTCAACGCGATCGTGCGTTCGCAAACTCAGACCGGCCATGCCGTCGTCATTCGCGCCACCATAAAGCCAGTATTCATATAGTTGTATTTCCACCGACGAGATACTCTTAAAGACCGACAGTCCTGGATAAATTTTCATGCCAGCCAATGGGCCCGGTGGGCCCGGAGGTAATTGCAGAGTGTCGATGTTATCGATTTTTGACATAAATTTGCGATTTATTTAAATAATACATTATTAAGATCATGATTTTTATCGTATAAATGCTTTATAAATAAATATAAATACTTATAATATCAAATATATTGCTGCAAAATTACATTTTTTTTCCAACTGTTTTACCATCTCTCTGGATAATTAAACACGTATGGTAAATATAAAAATGCAATTTTAAATAAAATTAACTATTAGCAATAGTTATAATACAGATGAATTACAATGTACATGTCTAAAAAACATTGATCTAACAATAAATCATTAAATTAATATTATTGACTAATTGCTTAAATTTTAGCAATTACTAAACATGCCACGCTAACATGACACGCTAAGAGTGTTGGTCTTTAATAGTACCTCGTCGGTGCTTTCGCACAATCAAGCGTTCCGCGATTACTCGACCGATTCAAATTATCCAATTCAAAGTCGCTGGTTGGCCAATTTGAATTGCCCGCGTACGGCAGCGCCATGACAGAGATCTCGCCGCTCGCGTCGGAGCGACTCTACACCGCGCGCGTATACCGTGGTGTGATACCGCAATTGTATCGTACCGTATTATACTGAAAGTCGAGGTGGTATTTTGCCGCGTTCCCGAGCGAGGATTCGCGTCCCGATCTGACAGTTTTATCGAAATGACACGTAGATCACTAGCGTGATAACCTGCAACTCCGGTCCACAAGTCTGCCATGTGAGTATTGACCGTGAACGATCTCTCGCCCGTGCTTGGTTTGGTGGTTAAAATTCATCATCATTGACGTCTCCCTGTCGACCGTTCGCGGAACGTGTCGGCGACCGAGGCACGCTCTCTTTTGCAACACGTTGATTATCGGCGGTCTACGTCGATCTCTCTCGCGCGGCATCCTCGCGTCGTTTCATTCGTGATTTTTGTGAAATTGATATCGCGAGCATACACTGAACTGTACATCACTGATCGGGATTGTAGCATAGCGAAAGATGTGGAAAGGGAGGTGAAAGGGGAAGTGAGTGAGAGATAGAGAAAGACAGAAAGAGAGAGAGAGAGAGAGAAATGTGTGTGAATGTATGTATGTATTTCATTATCGCATGCATACAGTACGTACGTGAAACTCGTTTCTTTGTCGAGTCCTATTCATAAATTGATCGCTTCCGTCTGACTTTTTAGCCGTTTATGTTTTTTATTCGACTATTATACGCTTTGTGACGAAAATCAAGCACTGTATCGTGTCACAATAAACGTTGCACCTAGTGCTTTCTCATACTTTCCATAAAAACCAAGGAGCTAATTCATATTTTTTGATATCGTTTTATCTCAAAGAGTGTGATTTATTTTATAAGATACGTCCAATATTTTTTTCATATACAATTAATATTGTATATACATGACAGTTTGGAACTTATTAAAATATCGTTTAAAAAAAATATAATTATCAGTTTATTGCCTCATGTTTCGATATGTTAAACTCAGATAATCTAATGGAGCATTAATTTACCTAATGCAAAATAATTAATAATTTATAATGTACACTGTTCAACAACAATAAGCTATTATTTTAAATTGTTTGTGGTTATTCCTGTGACATTAATAATTTATTAATTACTCGTAAAATAAAATTAGTTCTCATTTGCTTGATTTGCATAATTTATTGTTACAGAGTTCGTTATTATAATATCAATTTGTCACAATCATGTCCTATCCTGGCCAGCCACCTATGGGTATCCCAGGAATGCCTCCGATGCCATACATGGTCGGAGCACCTCCGCCAATTATTGGAGGAGTCATGCCTATGGCCCACGTAAGTAAACTTGCCACATTTAGGCATGATGGATGTGTTTTGAGATCGATTTTGATTATCTGCAAAATGCATTACATTTACTTACACACAAGTTGAACTAATTTGTGCATAGTAACTTTTGCTTATCGTTGAAAAATTTTGTTTGGAATTGTAATTTGTAGGATGTATCAAAAAGCATTACTTTCACAACACGATACATAACACACATATATAATAGTAGCACTGCATTATTACACATGCTGTATTAATTCCTACATATAAAGCACGCATATACACATTACACATTTATATTGCCGTAGAGCGATACATACATCAACAGTAACTGCACTCATAGATTATCATGTATAGAAGAAAAACAAACGTCTTTCAAATGAGCGTTTATGAACAGTTTTATGCACAGAAAGGAAAAAGTTGTCTTTCTACAAATTTATTTAATGCATGTAATACACAGAGTAGAATGGACAGTACGATATTTTGTAGCGATGCTTAGTTGAAGAAAAAAAAATGGATTATTAATCGTGCTATTAGAGAGGGAGGGAAAAACGGAGTGCATGAGTAGACATGTGCATAATTAAGAATCCTACCATTTATAAAACATAGATGATTCCATCACCCGTATCTGCGATGCAGACGTCCGCGCCGGCAGTACGTTACTCGCGCAATCAGAATCGCCACGATAATAATCGGAGGCGCGAGAGAGAGTCCGGCCCACCTGTCACGGTATTCATTGGTAACATAATGGACAGAGCGCCCGACGTGATGATACGACATATTCTGGGCGCGTGCGGGCATGTTCTCTCTTGGAAGAGAGTACAGGCGTTCGGCTTTTGCGAATTCGCAGGCCCCGACGCGGGTCTCAGAGCAGTCAGGTTGCTCCATGACATGGAAATAGGCACGAAAAAGCTCGTTGTCAAAGTGGACGCTAAAGCTAAGGTAGTTCTGGACCAATTCAAAGGTGAGTTTTTTTTTTCGGATCAGAGATCAAAACCAAGATGGGGATTCGTATGTGGGCAAAAATTACAAAATTCACGTCACTTTACAGCTGAACGAAGGAAAAAACTCAGAGGGGGTCAGTCGCCTCTACAGGACGAAGTGCCCGGCGAAGGAGCTGACGGTGAGGAGGGTGAAGATTACATGGACGAGGGCATGAGAGTGGTCGACGCAGATGCACTCGCTCGTATCAACCAGATCATAGCTGAGCATGCTGTAGATCTGGAAATGGCGCAAGTTGCTCCAGGTACTTATTCGCATGGTTGCTGTAAATCTTACTTATATGGTACACGTGAATTTCTTTAATCTTTCTGTAATCTTTGTCGCAGAGGAACACCAGACAAAAATGGCAGCTAAATCCTTAAATCTGGATGATGCAGAAATAGAAGAGAGTAAAAGAGATTTGATTACCCGGGAAATTGGCAAATTCAGGGAGGTCATGAAGGTAATTATTATTATTATGAGTACTTTAAATCTTTTTTTTTCTAAAAGTCCTGTCTTTCTTTTTTCTTTTTGTAATTCTAAAAAGTTAGTCGCGTTAGACGCAGTAAAAGACGGAATTTTCATCTCTTAAAAAGTATACTGAAAATTTTTTCATTGATTTATCAATATTTATGAGGAAATTGATGTTGTTTATATGTAACTCGGCCTACGAAGCATTATAAACATATCTCTTTTATTTCATTACTGTAAAATAATGAAAATTTGACGGATAAAAATAATGAAGCATTTCAGAAACAGCAAGATAAAAATCTGATCTAATTATGCTCTATATATATATATATTAGCGATAATATATAATGTGTATCCGTATATTTCTCTTCGAGGATTTAAATCATTCTTACTTTTTGTCTTCTTGAATCTTTTTCTTTATCATCTTGATATAAAGCTTTGAAAAATACTTTTTCATCTTTTATTTTCAGAATATCATGTATATGTTTGTAATACTTTGTACTTTACTGTTGATTGTTGCCTTTTCACATGTTTATTTTTTTTACGCATCTATCGGTTCATTCATAAGTTTATGACGTTTGAGTTTATATATTTAATGATGCCGATCGGATATACTTTGTGTACATAAAATTTTCACAAAGCTTGAGAATATTGAATGTACAAAGAAAAGCATTGTTACGTATCTTGTTTGACTTAGATGAAATCAGAGGTACACAGCAGTATATAACAACGACGTAAATCTATGAATTCGTGCTATACACGAAAGAAAGAAACTAATCTTTTAATGTTGATGAATTGCCGCTAGTATCTACCTCGTATATATGTTGCGATTGGACACGAATTGTTACGCTTATACGCTAATGTAACACTTACATGATTTGATATACTAAAAACGCATGGAGATGCAAATTGATGCAAGCTCTGGTTGCAACGTGAATATTATGAAAGTGTCCAATCGCATATACATTCTATCGCAGATAGCTGGTAATTAGACTTTTTCTCTCTATCTTTCTCTCTGTGTCTCTCTCTCTCTCTCTCTCTTTCTCTCTCTGTGTACACTTAAAATGTAAAAGAATGTATTTGGATATATGTATACAAGAGAGGATTACGAGTATATCTCGAAAATCGTAGCTTTTAAGTATTTTATGGTAAAGTGCGTGTGTGCTATATTAGCTCTGAACAATTGGAGCCGTGACTCGTTGCTATAATTATAATAACAGGCAGCGTGCGTCGCACACAGCAAACGCACACGCCTAGGAATGCTGTGTGTGGGGACCACCCTCTCACTCACTCATTGGCTCTGAAGGGAGTCAATCACAGCACAACCCTCGTATTTTCGCAGGCGGCTGCAGGCTCGTCGGTAAGTCAGAGTATAATCCAAACAACCAAACATGAAAAAAAAAAAAAAAAGAAAAATGCGCAATACATTAAAGAAGGAGACTCGTAGCTCTCCGCGACAAGCTGGCGATACGTAGCTGATCAGTTTGTTTCTATTGGTATTCTGTTTTACTGATTCGTCGCAAATCTGTGCTACATTGCGACTATTATATTTTTGACGTTTAGAGATAGATACCATTACGATTTTATTTGGCACTAAACTAACTTTATCTACTTCTGTATATGTCATGCTAAACTGCTAGTAATTAAATCTCGAAAATATATATGTTTTACGTGCCAAAATGATGTGTTGAAATAATAAGTTCTTTCTATCTGTTGTGCAACCATATTTTGTTTTTATAGTAAAGCGTTTTCATTTGATATATAGTTGCGAATACGTTCGGGTATCTATTTTATTTATTCTATTAATTTCTGGTTTATTGCATACATTGATTTCGTTAATTATGAATACAATATTAAAATAATTTATCAAACAACATTGCAAACAACAAATTGCTACGAATTATCAATATACTTGTATCAAAACGTTATATAGGTATTTATTAAAACTAAGAGCTAATTATATTAGAAAATAGGAATGAATATAATTCCTACAAGGTGAATTACTAGAAACAGAACAGCTAAATATTTTTCTTAGATTTAAAAATATAGAAATGTGTGTAGAATAGAATCTAGATGATTTTGTAGAAATAGGCTTTGTGAAAAAATATCTCTTTTAAAAGATCTTGACTTTTTTAGAATTATTTGTCATTGATATATTTTTCTAATTAGATATCTGTCGTTTAATATAATTAAAGAGTTAATTAGCTATAAATCGACTCGAGATTTTTAAGACCATTTCGGATCTTGTTCTAATCATTCTTCATCATCTTCAAATCTAAGGAAAATCTTTAAATTTTGTTTCTTGTCAATCACCATGTATACACACCATGTATCGCGTTAATGAAGCAATATAATGTCTCTATACCTTTTCATGCGCGTTCATTCGATTCTAAATATTAAAATTAAAACGAACGACAGGAACGAAGTTACGGCAACGAATATTACGTTATTCATGTTGACGCCTAGCAGTCTAGTATTCGCATATCGAACGTAGGTAAGCGGTTGTCCAGGTTGCTTTCACGCACACACAAGCCTAGGATTGGAACGTATTATCATTTTGAGCAAAACACACTTTGGCGCTGACACACTTTTATATCTTTGGGATAGACTATTTTGTTAGGGGGCGGGAGATTCTCTGTGCGCTACACACAATGAAACTGATTTTGTCCATCACCAAATTACGGCGACTGTTCAGTTGTTGTCTTTATTTTGTGTAAACAGCTTCTGTCAGCGTCTCGATCAGACATGTAGTACCTAGGTGCGCGCTCCTCCATTCTCCGGTACCACCACACTGACTGACCAAGTCAACTTCACACCGTGAGTAAAACTCCACAACCATGAGCCAACACAAGCATTCGGTTCTTGTAGTATTTTTGCTAGTCAACTGCCCATCTGAGAAATACCTTTTTGACTACGTTTCATGTTTCAGCAGTATATTCTCTCCTCACAATGTGCATCTACTTTTATGCACTGAGTTATTCTACCCTTGTTAGAGCTTAAAACTATGGGTTACCGTATGGATGAGACAGCTTACGTTTCCATGTGTCATGCTGGAGTAGACGATTGTATATAAAACGGATGTAGGATATCACTGTCAATGATATGAGAACGATGAAAGATTAAAAGAATTGCATTTTCTCAAATACCGTGATTTTAATAGCAAATATATCAACTACTACAGCGATATCATTTCTATAATAATTATATGCCAAGAAAAAATATTAGAGGGTGAAAAGATATATTGCATAACAGCATAACGAGTGATATTTTACAAATTATACTTCTTTTGTAGAATATTTCATTTAAATATAAACGTTTATATATCCGAATATTGTGGGCAGATTATGTTCTGACCTCGTATAATTGTCGCACAATATAATTAACGACGGAATCGATTTTCCAAACAGTAACCCATTTTTGGATAGTAGTATAACGAATAAGGATGAATCATACTAATTTATTTCTAAGAACGTTGCGTTTATAATAACGGGACGATAACGGTGGGCAAACTATTGTGCATTTGATATTCAACAGTTTGCTGCATCGGCTGCCATAACGCGTGTAACCATTACCAGAGGAAAACAAATGTTGTCAGACAGTGTGAGACAGTTTCTTGGCAAATGTGAAAAGATGTTTTGGTGGGATACCCTTCTTCGTGATGACTGCGCCTCCGATTGGTATAATACTTTCTAATAATTATTGAATATTGATCAAGAATGTCTAAAATAATCTCAAGATCCCCTTTCAAGCTCTTAGATTTTTTTTTACCATTAGATATAGAACACTATCGATTTTACAGGCACATTTGCAATGTTGTAAGTACATTGGGTGGCCTCTGCGATACATCTGTTAATAGCGTTAAGGTACTTAAATTATAAGCTTAAAGTCTAAGATAACTCTTATGCCTGTATCCAAATATTTGTACCTGCACTTAGGTAATTGATATGTAAACGAGATTTCTCTCGCGTAAGATGCTGCCGATCGAGCATACTCCAGTGGAGTGAGTATACCATATTGAAATGAACATCTCTCTACATTCGTTATGTCAGATGATTAAGGCTTATACAACTAGTAATCGTTCTGTATGTGAATCGTAGCCATTTACACGCGAATTTAAATGCGATTCTTTTCTTTTTTTTTTGTACGTCCTTTCTGTCGATTGTTGAGAAACATTTCCTCAACAATTGACGTACATTTTGGCAAAATTTATTTAATAAATTGCGTTAATATCCGCGTTTTAATTTGTAGCTTTGTCCAGTAACTACTACGCATTCTTTTATTCTCATAACAATCGTCAGAAAGATCTTTATTATCTTATTTGCTGACAAACCTTTACAAATATAATAGTCTTGTTCTTTTGTTGCATCTAAGAAAGATCTACGATTGCTAGTTCCTTGGTTCCATCATTATCTCAGATCGACACGCTTGTTTCAACCTTTTTGTCTCACCTGTACCCGCGTTCTTGTGTTTTATAGAAGCAGGAGGAGGAAAAGGCCCAGGTGAAGCGAAAGAAGGAAGCTGTCGAGAAAGAGGAGCGCGAGAAGCGGGAAAAGGAACGACGTGATAAGCGTGACGATGATGCCTCGAACAAGGACGATCAAGACGGAGATCCTAGTAGTCCTACGTCTCATAAAGGTCGTAGTGATAGTACTGGCAGCAGTAGAAGGGACAAACGTCGTTCTAGATCTAGGTGAAGTAACTTTTGTACCACGCTTGCATAGGATAGACGCACCGGTTGAGCAATGTACAAAACGTACGACATATTAAGGGGTCTCACCACCCCTGAGGCCCTAAAATGATACCTAAGTTTCGGAAGTTATCCATTTACCCACAAAAAAATCCCAAACTTATGGTATCATTTTAAAACCTCAGGGGTGATGGAACCCCTTAAATCAAATATTTTTGCAAATATAGGAATCCACATGCAAATACGTGTGATAATACACAGTTTGAACATACATAGATTTATGCTGCATGATGCTATATAATTTCTTTATTGTTTTTAGATATAATTTTTTTCTTTACTTCATAAACTGTTTGAATTTTTCAGATCTAAAGAACGTGACAGGGACCGATTGAGAAACGACCGAGACCGGGATCGAGACAGAGATCGCGAGAGAGATCGAGAGCGGGAGCGGGAACGAGAACGAGAGCGGGATCGGGATCGTGAGAGGGAACGCGAGCGGGAACGCGAGCGAGATAGAGAGAAGGAGAGAGACCGAGACCGAGAACGGGAGAGGGAGCGGGAGCGGGAAGAGGTGAGAAAGACCGAAAGAGAGATTATGCGCGAGAGGGAGGAGGAGGAAGAGGCAAAGGAGAGAAAGAAAAATGAGAGGCGAGCCAGGGAAAAGGAGGCGGCGTACCAGGAGCGTTTGAGGGCATGGGAGACACGCGAACGGCGCAAACAGAAGGAGTACGAAAAAGAAGCTGAGAAGCGTCGTGCGAAACGCGAGGCCAGAGAGAGGGAGGCAAAACGTCTGAAGGAGTTCCTCGAGGATTACGATGACGATCGCGATGATTCCAAGTACTACAAGGGTAAAGAATTATCTCGCCGGGTCCAAGAACGGGCATTGGAAGCCGAAATAGACTCGCGGGATCGTTGTGCCGAAAGCCAAGAACTTCAGCGTCTACGCGACAAATTGTACGCAGATGCCTCTAACCCGGATCCTGCCGCGGAATTTGAAAGGGTAGGTCGCATCTCTTGTATCCTAAATTTATAATTAAAGGGATCGTAAGATTCCGAATCAATTTTTATTTTGTTTTCCTTTGAACTCTTTGAATTGAATTTCTTTTCTTTGTTAAATTTAATTTGAGAACTCATTTGATTGAAAAATCTTTTTTTACAATATTGCATAGGAATTAATTCTATTTTCTATGTTATAATTAAAAATGTTATATTTGATCACGCTGCTTAACGCTGTAGACTCAAATATTAATTAAAAGAAAATACATAATGTTTTTTTATCTCTTATTTAATTTTGTGCTTTGTTCCTTTTTTCATTAGTTGAAAGCCGAAAGGGAGGAACAGTATAAGCCTAAACCAGTAATTACTATAATTGACGAAGAGGATGACAAGGTGGTGAAGAAAGATAAGGAGATAATGCCGCCGATAGAAACCGAGCCAATAGAGAGTGACAGTGATGACGGTGTGCAGTTTGACGATGTTTCTCAGCCGGAAGCACCATCCAGAACGCCACCGCGACAACATCATCATCATCATCGTCGGCATCATAGACATCATCAAAATCATCATCGCGATGGTGAGGAGAATCAAGAGGGATTAGTGGAGGTAGATCGAGAGAGTCTGAAAGATGCACGGCCGTCACCGGGGCATCAATCGGCTGCGACACCTGCTCAATCCATTCCACCGTCATTAGATGAAGATTCACGCATGTCCCTTGTTAGTGAACCAGAAAAGACAAGCGGTAGTAAGTGTAACTTATTTTATCTACAAATATAAATTGCCTTCTTGCAATTTTCATATACAATTTACACGATTTCGATTTAACCGTTTACAATAAATATTTTGAATGCGTATATAATGCCTTAAGGAATATCATTTCGATAATTTTATATTTTTAGTTAATATATATAAAATATTGTTTGTAATGTATCGATATAATTTTTGCCATGTACAACTACATTTTTTAATATTTTTAATGCGTATATAATGCTCTAAGGAATATTATTTCAATTTCGATAATTTTATATTGTTAAGCTGATATATATAAAATATTATATGTAATGTATCGATATAATTTTTTGCATGTATAACTACATTTTTCCTTGATGTAGGTAACTTTGTTCCATTTGCTATGGGAAGTGGAGGCAATCGTGCTAGCGATCACAGTATAGGCGGTAAAACGCCGGTTAGTCCTAACACTGCTGCTAATACTAATTCACAACAGCCAAATCAAACACGGAAAAAAGGCCGTATTGACGTTAAAGACGTATTCAATAACGATGACGACGATGATAATGCTAATAACGCGAAAAAGCGTAAACTCGTACCTTTAGGTAAGTGTTTTAACTTTATTACTAACTCTAAACTTGTTGAGAAAAGCTGAGATACTTAAAATCTCTATCTTCTCGAAGATTATGGAGACGAGAAGAAAAAGAAAACTGAAGAAGCCACGAAAACAGGCAAAGAAGAAAACACAAAGAGCCAAGAGGAAAAGCGAAAACACATAAAATCTCTCATAGACAAAATACCTACGGATAAGAATGCATTGTTCGGCTATCAACTCGATTGGGCACTCATCGATAACGTAAGTGTTATTCATATTTTCAGAAAAACAAATTTTCTTTTCTGCAACAAATAATTTTCCTTCTTATTTTTTATTGTAATTTCTTTATGTACTTTATTTATATTATTGTAATTTCGATTGGTAAAATCTAATTCCAGCGTTTTCACATATTTTACTTTTTCATTTAGACATTAATGGAGAAGAGAATAAGACCTTGGATCAATAAAAAGATTATCGAATATATTGGCGAACCAGAACCTACTCTAGTGGATTTTATTTGTAGCAAAGTAATGGCGGGCAGTTCTCCTCAGGGAATACTAGACGATGTACAGATGGTAATTATACCGCTACAAATAATTTTTACTCTTGTATTTTAGAACAAATTTTGCAAAATATGTATCTCGCGTATTTCAGGTGTTGGACGAAGAAGCGGAAGTGTTCGTAGTTAAAATGTGGAGGTTACTAATTTATGAGGTGGAAGCTAAGAAAATGGGCTTAGTGAAGTAAATGGAGTGTCGTCCGTAAATTCATCAACTCATGATTTATATTACACATAAAATTCTTTTGACTAAGTGTAAGGAAATGTTTAGATACTACATACTTATATGCAGTTTAATATTATATTATTACATAGAAATTCTGCCCTACAAGTGAAAGCATAAGTGATGCTCGATATAGGTGGTACTAAATGTGTAGTAATTATAGCGTTAAATAAACTTGTAATTACGATTTATAATATTTAGTGTGTTCCTCAATTTATATACGACTGTCGTCGAACGTGAATGACGACACATTCCTACATGATAAAACTAATTATTGGTATCTTGATATAATATTTTAATTAAATTGTATATTATGATCATGTTTCTATATATTAGATAGACAAGTATCATACTCAATAATTGAACTGTATGAAAATCGGCACAATCACGATTAAAAGAAATCACTATTTTCTCTTATCTATTATCTAAATAGTAAGTTAATATAAAAAAAACAAATATTTCGATACGAAATTATTTTAACGTTAAATTTATTAATAGCAAGGGAAAATAGAAGGGCATTTCTTTCAATCGCTTGTTTCTGATTAATTTTTCAACGGATGTATAGGAAATTATATCACGAGAATATGTATGTTGCCTAAATAGACTTTAATAGAGAAAGTCTATTAGAAACATTGCCATTTGTTTTCCAAATATTTATAATATATTAATCTTTTTTTTCAAATATTCAGAATTAAACGACGCATTCGCGAATGAATTTGATGCGTGAAATTGCACTAATTGTGAGTGTATTGTATTTAAATATTCATATATTACGTATGTGTGTTGTATAATATTAATTTTATAAGTTATAGATAACGATGAAACTTTATAATAAATGAAACTTTTGAAATTGACGTACGGTTTGATTTTTTATTTTATTATATATTTTTCTAACATTTCGTCTATTTTTTTAAATTTATACTTTTGAATTCCTAGATTAAAATTTTTTAGAGTTCTTGAAATTATAATTCTCATAATTTTATATCTGATTGCATTTTCTCGATATTTTCGATTTATTTTTGAGAATTTAAGTTTTCCTCGAAAATATTGGTGTCGATAATAGACGTTGTTACCAATTATAGTTGTGAAGCTATACGTCGAATTTTATCAATGTGCACACTGTGTATTATAATATTATACATCGACATTGCTTACCTACACTACATAATCTTATTCTATTTCAGCGCTAGATGTCTCTGCGTATACCATTTTCCTGTTCTCACATAAACGAATAAAAGGTTGTGTTATTTGGCTCTAGTCGTACGAGCAGGAAAGATGTACATACATTAAGACAAACTGTTACAATTTGTATGACAGACTAAGCGTCACAAGTAACTAACTGATCTAGCATGAGTAGCAAAATGGACACATACAGGTAAAACCACAAAATTTTACGTATTTAATTTTACGCTGCAGAAGAGTCAATCTCAGTACGTTTAATCTTAATGCGAAATCAACTGCGAATCAGCAAACCTCTCTGATGCTCGTTCTGTTTTTCACCTTTCATTATTGCGAAAATACTGCCCGGCAGTCTGATTCTGTCAGTGTTAATTATACACGCGTTGTGTGTGCTCGAAGCCGGTGATCAAATGACCAAACAGTGGAAAATGACGCGAGTCTCCCACCTCTGTGTGTCGGTTTTATATATCGGCACTACTGACAGAGATTAATCGTAATTGACTCGATACGGGCGCATTTACGTAGTATTTTTACCGCGGGGAACAGGTCGGTGGGTTTTCTCCTTTGCGACAAAAAGCAAGGATATGCAAATATATTAATGGGACTCTCGAGTGGTCCACATAATCGCGCGCACATGAATGGTATGATATAAATCTGGGAATATGATGGATTAGCTGGATTCCCCCGAAAGAGGAGAAAACGATTGCCATTTATGCGCTTTTTTCCTCCGTAGTTTTCGCCTTTTTCAACTTTGAGATTAATCTGTTTATTCGTGTCCCAAGCTTTTTTACCCGGTACGATTCGAGATGAGACAAAGTTCCGAAGGTTTCTTCATAAACTTGTATGTATAGTAAAAATTGTTTTATATGTCTTAAATATAATCATCGCGAGTATATTACATATTTACAAAAATTTTTTTATTTTTATTGTGCGTTTTTGATAATCGTTTCTTTTTCACTTGCAGTTTAGAATGATCGTTTGTTTTAACTTAAAAAATGTCGAAATATTAATAAGTTTCATGTTTCATCTTTGATGATCTATTGATTTTACTCGATATATAATTGTAGAGGTTTGATACTACAATATTTAAAATCGATCCCTTCAATTATCTTGAAAATACGATTTCAATCACAGATAATTGGATAATTCGAGATGCGAGACACACCGCGCGTGCTATATATATCCTGATGAACATGTAGCATATTGCAAAAATTGTTTTGCATAAGATAGACACGCATGAAGATATAGACATGCCTCAAAATGCACGGTAAACAAGATACCATATTATGTAAAATTGTATTCGCGGATTGCAATTTGCATTTTTGCCGGTTATTTTATCGTGTCTCTTTTCACATCGTCTTGTTTGCCAATTTAAAGATATCGCGCGCCCGATTTAAATGTTACAATCTTTGATTACAAATTCGAAGAGAGTGGGAATTTCAATGCGTCTTCCTCTCTTATTAATTCCGACGTCGGCGCCGCAAAAATCTGCGAAACGAAATTATGTGCAGATATAAGTAACGATGGTTCACCGACAATGGCGAGTCGAATCGCTGGGAAGCACACGGGAGAGAGAAAGAGAGAGGGAAAGAGAGAGACCATGGCAATTTAAATAAATTAACGGAGCTCGAGCGTATCCACGTATACTTTCACCGAGTTAAAGAAAAGGAAGGAATACTCGAACAAACTCCTCCGCGCGTCGGGTAATTGCGATTAATGACCATTTTTATTAAACGCTCGTAATTTTGGTCTTTCGACAATTCCGCTGGATGCGTTTAAAAAAATTGTCAAATTAACGTCGAATAATTCAAAATTAATTTTCGTTCTGAACAATCTGAACCAAGGACGGAACTGAAAACATCTTTTTCTTACACATGAACTTAATTTACTCCGTAAATATAAAATCGATCAGTTTAGAATTAAACGCCAGTTTATTTTTGCTCCATTTCTCTCAAGATTGTATCTGAAAAATTACATGAAATAGAAAAGCGATTGAGTTAACGAAGATTGGAAGGCACTTTGCCGAAAAATGTATGTACGCGCAATGGTTGTTTAGGTCAGATAATTATCGCGCACTTAACTTGACTAAAGTACATTGGATGTTCATTTTCGCATTGTGCAACATCGTGCAACGCTTAATTTATCGCTCGAACTGTTAAATCGACGCGATCCCACGTGATTCGATTCGCGATACGATCTACGCGATATACTTCGGTACCGTACGGAAGATCATGTACGGAGGGAAAATACATGGAGAAGATACGATCATCTTGAAATTTTTCAAGTATATATTAGAAGGGTGCCTGGAAACGTGCGCGCGCGCGTCACCGATGCTATTCGAGACGATCAATGTCTTGCATCGTATTTGCAGCAATGATCATCGCGTATTTCGTAGACGCAATCGGTTTATACATCGGTATGAGAAGGATAAGTCGTATAATTATTGATAACGTTACGTAACGTCAGACGAGTTCCTTCAGACGGCAACTTTTGTTGAACAGATCTATAAGAATCGTGCAGAAGATCTGGACGTAGAGTAGTAGCTGTTGGAAAGTTTTATTCCTTTTATATGTTGACATAAGAGAGATAAATTATAAAACTGTATCAATTTATTTTAACGAGATATACATTTATCTTATCAAATGTTTCGTGTAATTTATCTCAAAAGCAGCGTTAGCGTGTTCTGTTTTCTGTTTTAACGTAAAAGAGCCGCGCGTTTCGTGGCACCTGAATTTCAATACTCGTCGCTTCTCGACTAATATACGAATCCGATTTCTCCTTAATTAGGATATCGAGGCACCGATAATTTTCCACGGCGCTTCTCGGCGCACGTAAGCGAGATACGTAAATCGTATATAGATTTTCCGATGACAAGAAGGGGAGATTAGCGGGCACGACGCGGTGTCGAATTAAAAATCGGCGTTAGTCACTTCCGTTGCGTCGGTATCTTACGCGCGCGCGAGGGAGACTTTATCGCGTCGTTGCAATTTCACGCGTCACTTTCCAGGCTGATTGCTCTCTATCTCTCATTCTCGCGCGCGTGCAAACGGCGCGTATACCTTCCCAATAATAAACCCGCCGATCGACGATAGTTTCGCAATTTGGCTCGCGCACACAAACACACACACACACACACACACACACATACACACATATATTATACTCTCTTTCCACACACCGTATCATAGAAAGTGTAGCAATGCGCCACATGTGTGACTCACGCCGCCGCGGCGATCGCATCCGACGATGGAATTGCGCCGCGCGCCGGCTGCAAGACCCATCGCCGTTGCCGATTCCCACGGCGTAAAGCGTAAATCTGTGTCGCAATTGCGATCCCGACAATATGAGCATGGCAATGCAATGGGGATAAATTTAGAAAAAAGTGTCTATACACTAATGTTATACGCATTGTCAGCGCTGTCAGTGCTAATCAAACTCGAGCTTTTACTGAGCCGACGGACTCTCTGCAGATATATGGTATATATCGATTCTTTAGCTGCGATGCCTTCAGTTTTCCTTTCCCAATATAATTCCTATCTTTAAAATTTAATTGTATTAATTTTAATTTCATTAAATAACGATTAACTAGCATTACTAATTTTGGAATTAAGCCAGACAGACGTAATATTAGCGATAAATACCGATCACATAAAATTGTACCTTACAAACGGCCATTACTTCTGTCTTCGGCATCATAATAAACGTATATGATATATCTCTTGGAAGAATATATTCGCGCGATTATGATTATCAAGTAATCATTTTGAGAATCTGATCTGGCCGCGTTGTTCTCGAGGTTAGATTAAACGGGCGCGAGAGAGAGAGTATGGACCGAGCGGAAAAAGGTGTCGAAGAGAGACGGCAATAAGAGGGAGTAATGCAGAAGCAAAAGGCAGAAAACACCGGTAGGCAGTTTTGTAGCTGTTTTTATCAGCTTCTGGGCATCGGGGGTCCAGAGGCCCGACCATGGCAGGACGCATCTTGGGGGGTTCGTGTGGGAACGTACGTCTCTTTAGCGTACCATCTTCCCCCTCCCCCCCCTCTCTCTCTCTCTATTTATCTCTTTCTCTCTTCTCGTTCTCTCGCCGTCTTCCCGTTCTTCTTCTCTTCCTCTTTGGCGAACCCGCCTTTTTTTTCCATTTGGACCGGCTCGACGATTCGTTCCTCCCTCGCATCCACCTCCCTTCTCCCTCCTTTTGCGCGCTCGTCCTCTTCATCGAGGCTGGCTGCCTTCGGGTACCACTTGGGTCATCGGGGTCACCCTCCGCGGTGCACTCGCTACGTGGTATGCCCTATATTTACGCACGGTAAGAGCACCCTGAAGAGAAGGTGGACGCCCGCCCGCTCCTCTTCACCCTCTTTCCCAAGCACCACCGCTACGCTCTTCTTCTATCCTGCACCGCGGCTGCTTCTCAATAAACGCCGATCGCGTTAAGATCGGCTCACAACGCGACCGCGCGCGAGAGAATTCTTTCCCTGGAGGATTAGCAAAATTGCGATCTTTCACATGCTCGTTTACCCGAACTCTTTGATTTGAGCGCTTTCATTTTTCTTATATAGATAGCTTAAAAAAAACTAACAAAGGTTGATTCTTATAATCATTATAACGAAACGCTCTAAAATATCTTCAAATCTCTTTATACGTTTATTTAAAAAATGGATTCCTGCAGAGAACGTGTTGCTACAAAACGTCAGCTTTCTGAAATGGCCCTTCAGCGGAAAAAACTTTGCATATTTGTAATCTAATTGCACGTGTAATTAAACATTCTTTATATATAAAGACATAAAGATGATTCTTCGCTTCTATAGCGATATTTTTAATATTTAAACCGTTTAAATTTCGCGAATTCGACTTGAGATTTGGTTTTCGCAATCATGATTAGACGTTTTCTTTCGGAGAGCAACGCGAGTGATAAAGTGGCGCGAATAACGTAATAGGCATGAAATTCACTCCTCTCGCAAGCAGATTATTCTTTCGCGCAAGCCGAGAGACGATCTTCATTATTCGCGCCGGTGAAGATCCATGGACGGACGAGAGAGGAAGAAAGAAAGAAGAGGAAAAAAAAAGTTTAAGTCGACCGGGCGCCGCACCGAGCTCGATCGCAGCACCGCGGCGTGCGTTTCATAAATCAGCGAGATTATTAAAAAACGCCGCGCGCGCGGACTATTAATTCGGATTGTGATAAAGCGTTAGGCGCGCGAGCGAATGCTCGCGGCGGCAAACGCGGCGCGTATTGTAAGGGATTGCGACAGAACGCCTCGCAAAGGTTACAATACGAGCCGCGGTGGCGTGTTGTAACCTTTGCGAGAGAACTGCATCGTATGCGCCACAAGCGCGATAGATAATGGCTAGCACGATCGCTCCGATCGTAATTATCGTCGTTTCTGCCGCCAGACAGAACACTCACAGCACGATCTCTCACGTATCGCTCCGCGGCAGAAATCACTGATCACCGAAAGCGTGCGGCTTCGGGACACGAAAATCTGAAAACCGAACGAACGATTTTTGAACAGCGCGCGAAGTTGCTTGAAAAAATAATCTTAATCGATATGTCGACGAATTGTTTACAGTTTTTTTTAAATATATACTGTAACGAAGCACCACGTCAATTAATCGATGTTCCTAAGGGACAAAATTCTCGGAAATATGAATGAGAATGCAAAAGTGCTATTATATATGAAGTACAGAGACGCCGTTTAATATCCTTCCTAAGGAGTAATAAGTTTGAAGCCGGTGATGTCCACAGAACAAATAATTATCGACATTTTTTGATCATAAGGTGGGGATTTATGTCTAACGAGAATTTTTGTGAGTTTCAAACACTTGGCTCTTGTAATTTTGAACCAGTGATATTTGTCGCAAATCCGTTTCGTTTTTGATGCAATATCAGAATAGTGAGAGACTGAATCCCGTTTTTCGGTGTGCACGAGCCCTAAGTATGCTCCAGAGACCTCATGCGAGATACCACGGGGTGGTCGCAATACGCGAACGTTACGAAGATACGGGGACGATGAAAAATATCTGGTATCTCGAGCCGGGATCCTTCGAACAATGGGATATCTTCGGGACCGAGTTGGCCACGGTGGACAATTATTACCCCGATTGCTGGAAGATAATACTTCATCGGCGATAAAATAATGATTTTCTGCCGATCGAACGGAAATACGCGAAAATTCCTCGATAATGACTCGACAGCGGTCTATTATTTCCATCTCCCGCATAAAATGCAAAATTAACTTGCTCGCGCATCGAAAAAGATTCATTAAATTAAATAAATTTAAAGTCACCAGATACCATGTAACTATACAATTTCCTTCTTTTTTATTATTATTTTTGCAATGAAATTTTTTCAAAAAACTATGATAAAATAATATTAATTTTGAAACGTCATCGATTTAAAATAGGAACAGATATTTCAAAACGTTTATTTAAAAAAAGGGAGGCATCAAATTTTTGCGGCTAGATATATCATATTCCAGATGTCTTATTGCAATAAATTTGTGATTTAATTAACTATCATGCCTTTATGTTACGGCTAAAAATGAATTATGGGATGAATTCCCCGAAAAAAAAAAACGAATCGTCACTGGCGCATCAGTCGGATACTCTCACGGGGTAGCACAAGTGCCATTGCACTTTCGCGGTCTTGCTTCTTTCTTTTCTGACGCAAATCCTGCTCGCTTTTTTCCCTCACCCGCGTTTCCTCCTTTCTCTTCTTCTCGCGGCTGAACGATGTGAACAAATTGGTCGGACGAACGTCACCAGGCCTTCTTGCATTTTTGCGTCTGCCACCCTCTACGTTTCATACACGATCTTCTCCCTCTTCGCCACGCTCGGGGATGCGCAAAACCTCTTTCGGAGAGACTCTTTTCGGTGAACGCGCTTTCTCCGTCGAGTTCCGTCACACGGTGATGACGCAAATGCACGCACTAAAACACAAACGTATTCGACACCATCATGTAATTCTCTAATGGCACATCTTGGGAACTACATCGTAAATGTATCTAACATATCAAGTATCTCGAATTAATTTAAACAAAGAGACTCGCAAATAATGCTAAATAATTTAAATTTATCTCTATTCGAATGACAGTTTGTAGTGAAATTAATAATACATCATTTATGTGCCACGTAAAGAAGGGTACATGCAGACTTTTAAGTTGCCGGAAAAGTAGATTATCTTATAGTGTTACAAATAAAAACGGACAAAATAATAATGGAATTGTCTAGTTCATTTGGGAAAGTCGTAGTCGAAACTTGTTCGATTTTTCAGAACGGATTCAGATTCTTAACCGGACGTGGCACTTTCGCAATGAGGAAAGATCGATCCAATCGTGGTCACATGAAGCGTTTACTAAACTGGTTAAACCGATCGATAGCGAACACCTGTGCGTTTGCGGTCAATAATGATCGCAGTAATCGAACTGTTTGAGATAAAAAGATTTAAATGTCTCGCATGAATAATACACGGAAATATCTTTATATATAAATCCTATATATTTTTTGAATATATATAATAATATAAAGGTTCAATATATTTTAACGGAACGGGATTATAGCGTGCATACGCGAAAAAGACTTTATAAGTTCTTCCTGGCGATTATGATCGATTGCATAAGAGAAATTCTGAGAGAGCATGACGCAATTCTCATGGTCTGTTATAGGAGGAAGAAAAAAGACAGTCGAAGGAGGATCGAGTTATGGATTTCTAAGAAATTAAGGTGCCGGTTGTTTCACAAGTTTTATCATAAATAAAAATTTGTAAGTGAACTTTATCATACAATTTTTCATAATAATTCATTTTCTTAGGTAATATATTTCTTCTTAAAAATATAGATTATGCATAAATAGAACAATTTGATTGATAGAAATTTTTTAGCGTGCGTATATATATATATATATATCCACATATATATAATAAACAATAACGAAAACGTAAAGCATTTAATTTTACACAACATAATACTAATTAAAATGATAATTGACTATAATGTTTCTATGACAAGTGAATTTTTTATCAAATATTACTCGATTTATCGGATAATTTCTTGTTTACGATTATTTTTTTCGCAAGGTTTTTTTCATAATAGAAAAAGATAGAACCGCGTTAAGGAGCTAAAGATAATAAAAAATTTAGTCAACGCGACATATGTAGCGACGGCGCAACTAAATTGTCTTTCTTGAAGAAGCGTGTAAAGAAACACGTTACGAAACATTTTCCCGGTAAAGATACAAATATAACACTCAACTTTATATAGCAATAATAACTTTCATCGACGACAGATTTAGCCGCGCGTTACGGCACGTCTCTCGTCGACGCGCATCTCGAAGATTAATAGGCGCGCGCAAGGCGAAGGGCACCCAAATCAATCAACTCGCTCGGGTACCTTCGAAGGTCGGTTTTACGGAGGCTGACGCTTTTACGCAAGCGGCAGATCGCGCAGATCCGGAAAACGCCTGTCCTGGAATTCATTTCACAATACGAGCGACACGCAACGCGCGCGCGCGTCACCATCGCCGAACCGTCCCGCGAGCGGACAGACACACAAAGGGCTATTGTACCGATCTTTTTCCTTTTCTTTTTTCTCCTTTTATCCCGTAAAGCGTGTCGCGGATCTAATCGCCCACGCGAATGCCTGCGCGCTCTCGCGCGAATCGCCGCGCGCCGCGTCGCGTCGCGCTGCGCCAAGCCGGGCCGGGCTGAGCCGAGCCGAGCCGAGCCGCGTCGCGCCACGCCAGGAGTCCGATTTCAAGGAACGCGTTACGCACATGCGAGTTATTTACTGTCATATCAAGGTTGAGCGCGGGACGCCTGATCTTACGCGATACGCTTCGGCTCTACCGCCCTAATACCGGTGGACACTGTCCGGTTTAACTAGGCGCACCGGCATACCGTAAAATTGCATTCTTTTCTCGTTTAAGAATCGCACGTCCCGCTTGTTTTCGCTAACCCCGATCGATAAAAAGCGCCGGAGCATTGTGCGCGCCCTAAGTTATATACCTTCGCGGAGTTACGGCTCAGATTCTGATCTCCTATTGGAGGACATTGTTTGAAAGTAATAGAACTATATATTGGTGCATGTGTGTGGACAGGATGCAGTTAAGAGTGCGTGACGCACGTAGCACTTGCTCTCAACCTCTGACTTATAGGAGCGCTGTGTCTTAACTTCGAAATAATAAACACGTGTTCTGACATTTTTATATTCGTATCCCCTGCGCACGTAAAAGCACCTACATCCACCACATACCATTTATATCTATCATCGTGCCATAAAACAGTTACACCACCAAATACTGTACCGCGGTAAATAGATAGATATATAATTGCCATATACGCTGCGTAACGGTGAAAAAACTGCAGGATTTCGTCAGCGTCTGAAATCTGAATAAATGTGCTAAACACGCCGAACCAATAATCTTTGAATTAATTTTAATTGCAAGAGAGAGAAAATAGACATTTTAATATTATTACTTCCAAAGTAGTTAATGTATGTTGCAATTATAAGTACGTATTTATAGGAACATATTGCATTATTATTACCACACGGCATTGCCGGGAACGCAGTAAAATTAAATAGACAATAATACGGAAAGTATACGAAATAATAAATACTTTTCTTTTATTTTTTTTTTTCAAGTATGAATGTTACATTATTATCATGCTGGAAACTACGAGAAAATGTTGGGCTACAAATTTCGCGAAAGCACCTAGATACAACCTAGACGACCGAATCGTATCGAAAAATTTCTATTCAGCGCGCATCTCTAGCATACTTTTTCCTCTTCGTACTTTACATGCCGTCGCCGTCTGGTAAGAATGATTGAATAACTAAATACATAACTTTTCGCTACGCTATACGCGACATAGGTCGGAGCGATCGGCCGATCGTCGATAGCCAAAGTCAAAAAGAGGGAAGACGTCGCGCGCGCATGCGCGCCCATCCTTTAGTAGGTCGCTCTTCTGATTTCGAATGCGATCGTCTCTCGGCTTGCCGTGTCGCGTATAGTAGTGATCGCGACAGACGAAATGCGGATCGCGATCGCTTCGTCTCTCGCGATACGTCGACCGCGAGCGGCAGTAAAACGCACGCGGTAAAAAGTGCCTTCTCGTCTAATGCTGTGAACACGAAATCCTCGTTAGAAATTTACGAACGTGTCGCGTCGACGAAGGGGAAAAGAAAATCTCCATTTCTTCTCGCGTTTCGCATCTCGGTGCGTAGGTATCTCGTCCGCCGCGAAGATACGCGCGCGGCAAGAGAGCGGAAGCTGCTAAGTGCGCGGAGTGTTAAGCGACCACGTGTTCGGTGGCCACGTCGTGGAGATTCGCGAATGCGCGAAGGCGGAGTCGAGTGCCGACATCGTCGTCGTTGTGTCGTATATGTACGTTCAGCTTGCCGCGCGTCGCCGCGCCGGTGAGAATCGCGGGTGCGTCGCGACGCCGCGCATGCGCGAATTAGTAGGTCGCCCGCGCTCGGACGGCTCCGGCGACGCTCGGCCGACGCTTCGAATTCGAACGCGCCCACCGACTCCCGCCAGTCCCGCCACACGTTCCGCCGCGGTGCCGTGGCGGTCAGTCGGTCGATCGTACGCGACACACGAGGGTTACGAGGAACCGCGAGGAGCCGCGAGGACTCGCGAGAGGCACACGGCCGCGCACGCGACGAGGAGGGATCGTCATCACAGAGCAACTGGATAAGAACTATTGACGAAAAAGGCACCGGACGAGGAGAGGACGAGGAGGATCCGGTGGATTTTCCATCGTCGTCGTCGTCGTCGTCGTCGTCGTTGTCATCGTCGGCGACCGCGCGAAGACGAAGTCAATTTGATCTCTCCTCTCGATCGAGAGCACTGAGAGATCGATCCTCGCGCGTGAGGACGACAGCTGTCAAAAGTGTCAAGTCGGAAGCAAAGGGGAACAAGATATGGTGTACGGAGGAGGATTCGACATGGTCGAGACGGTAAGTTTTGACTTCAAATTATGTAATTTGTTAACTATGATTTCTCCTCGTATTTTGTGCTTGATGCGAACCGTTTGTCAAACTATTTTATTGCGATTTATTTTAAGTATGCCACTCTGACAATCTATTTAAGAATACATGTACTTATTATTCTAAATCACGTGCGTTACACTTTAATTTGTTTCGTCGGAAGAGTTCTTACTTGATGAAATGTTACATCTTTGCTAAACTAAAATTACAAACAATGAAAAGAATTTCACATTGAGACTAGCACATTGAGACTAATTATTCTCTTTAACAGACAACTTTAAATTTCTGGCAATTCTATATTCTAGCACAAGATCGCGCAAATTTATGTTAATTTCAATTTGTATAGTTTCTAATTTGCTAAACGATCTACATTACATTAAATACTATAAGTTTAAATACTGTAAGAGCGCAAACATAAAAACTTTAACATGAAACCGTAGCAATTTTGCGCAATTAAAAATTTGCGCAATTTATTGTTATCGCTATATTTCAAACCGACAAGTAATTGACAAGACTTATGTGTTCCGTGAACAGATGTAGAGATGCCATTATTTATACATTAGAATGCGGAGAATATTGTAGAGATCCTCCAATCGTGCGAGTCGCAATAACTACGGCCCTGTCGAAGAAAGACACAAGCCGGCGAGTCGGTCGTACGAAAGGCTAACTTTCGAATCTACCACCACTATAAGACCGGCAATGTCGATAGTTAGGTACGAGAACCGAGAAATTCACTCGGCTGGTACGTGATGGAAAATTTCGCGGTAAAAACAGAGGCGAAACCCGCCGCCGATCCGCGGTTTTCTTGACGGCGCAACTTTTACCGAGCAGGTTTTATCGTCTTCCGCAAAACGCGTCTCCTCGACAGGATTGTCGTGCGATTGTTGTGCGGATCGCGTTATTCTTCGATTTTGCAAAGCTTTTGATCACTAAATATATACAATTTCCTCTTATTTATTTAACTGAATTGATTTATTGGACTAAATTGAAGATTGAAAATGATTTGATTTGAGATATAATTGAAAATTGTGCCATATAAAAGAATACGAGGATTTAATATTTTCAATCTTTTACACGAATTTTAACCTATTTTTTAATTTATTTTTTTGACATAAGAGATAAATTAAAAACGCATTAAATTTTAAACAATTTTGTTTGAAAAGATGTTAATTATTCTCTTTTTTCTTAGATAATACATAGCTCGATGTTATATTAGCTGCAAAATATTATCATTAAGAATAACTTTTGATAACGAATAATTCAAATCTGTAATAAAATAACTAAATTGATAATAAACTATCTGACAGTAACATCAAAATAGAATATATAGTAAAACACCGAGAATATTATACGCATTTATATTACACACGATACGAAGATAAGTTAACAGGCATTATTAATAATAAACATTACACATAAATGATCTACCCTTTGAGCTTATTACATTTTTTTTATCGTTACTCCTCAATTTAGTGAGTAATAGGTAATCATTTCACGGTAATCGACCTCCCTATCATTTCGCGTAGTTAGAAACAAGCGAGCTAATTATAAAGATAGAAAGGTTTCGTGAGATCTTCGTGAGGAGAGTTTATCTCTCACGATATATGTATGTATGCTCGGAGAATACGATGCAAGAGGTAGTTGATATGAGGCGAGCGATTAAATAACATTTTTTAACGCCTTTCCTCGACAGCTGGACTTTGTTTCCCAAATGGTAGATTGCACTCTGACAAGCGTCCATTATCGCTTGCAAAAGAATAATGAAAATATTTACATACGAAGTCTATGTCTAACATTTGAAATAAAAAACATAAATTGCGTATCATTACAGCAATAATATTTTATTAGGAATAAATATATTATATAAAACATTGTCTCTTTATAACGCAATTTCTCGTAACAGACGCGTTAGGCACGTGATTCTTGATTTTAATGATGCACGCGAGGACAGATCGACGTTTTTTAACGATGCAATTTTGATTATTTAATTATAAATTGTGGAATATATATATTTTTTGCATCATTGCCTTTTTTGTTTTATTCTCGCGTACCGATCGATTCTTAAAATTTCCTTAAAAAATCGCTTATCGTCCCAACTAACGAGAGATATATCTTTTTATACTTTTAGCATTCATAAATTCGTCGATTTATCTGAAAATAGTCTATAAATCTACCTCGGGGACGAATTCAAAACTCCTCGTTCCGATTGAACGACCGAAGCCGCGCTTCAGTCTTTGTTCAGGTTATCGTGAGAAATTTCGGTCGCCGATACGGAAAAACATGTGCTCGTATCGTACGAAACTTATTGTGGACGATAGCCGGGCAATACTGGCAATACGGGCCGCTGGACGACCCGAGTCTCGGTCGCGTAAACAGGGTGTAATTAAAAAATGTCAGTAGCCGGTCTTTGTGTGCCGCGGGTGCATTGTATGTAGGCAGGCGTCCTTGCCGGAGTCGATTCGAAATCCTGTCTCGCGCGCGCGGGTTCGCATTAGCGAGGGCGTGGTTGGTCGGTTCGTTCCTGGTTCGAGGATAGCCAGCCTCGTATAGTAATTGCACCCAGACTCGTTTCCACCACACGACTTTTACGGTTTCGACTTCTCCCCGCGCTTCTCGCCTCTCTCTCTCTCTCTCTTCTTCTTTGCTGACGTCACGAAACTCACAACTGGATGTCACCTCGCGAAGATCTGCTCTGATTTTAAATAACACGACCGGTTATAACCTTCGACTTGATCACCGTTCGTTCACATTCGTAGTACGTTATCTGAAATTTTACCTGAAATCAGACATTCGATTGTGATTCGGGTTTCGAACGTCGCGAACAAGATACTTAATGTTGAAAGTTGCGAGAAAAGATGGCGGGACTTTTGTCCCGAGGCAAATGTGAAATATATTCGCGTGAAAAATACCATTCTTATTATCGCTGTAAAGGCTCTCTAAGCTGCCTCGTGTATTGTATGTGTTGTTTATGCATGAGGAAAGTTATAGATAATATATACGACACGTAAAGCTATTCACAGAGATATTTCTGTTCCTATACTTATCGATAGTACATAAATTATGCAGGAAACATTAAACGTCGAGCTCTTATTTTTTTTACAAAGCTAAAGCGGTTGTTGGTATTTATTATGATAAAAGTTCGCTATTTATTTTACACAACGTCGGAGATGAAGGTAGAACGCGTCTTTGATCGTTAACGCGAGGAACATTTTCGCGAGGTGAATTAAATCGATTTATTCGAGGACCAAGGTAACCCTCTCGGTTTTCTTGGAACTGCGACATCGCGTCTCCTCCTCTCTACATGCCCTTTCACCTTTCTTCTTTTCTTTCGTACAGCTTTGGTTTTGCAGGAGTCTTATATTTTATTTTCAATAAAAATCCCGTTTAAAATTTGTTAAATTAATTTCATTAATTAATCAACCGTTTCATTAACTATTTTAATAATTGTTGCACTTTTATTTTTTTCCTGTGACTTGAATTATATCTACCAAGTTTAAATTTGAAGATTTAAATTTCTCCAATTATAAATGTTCCGATATTATTCCGAAAGTTTTCAAAAAATTGTGACGAAATGAAAACAGAGTTAAAGAACGTGAATTCAGCAAATTTATGTTTTTATATTTGGTATTTGGTATATAATAATGTAAGACATCTAATTATTTACCCAAAATAATATCGCCCAACTGTAATGCAAGCCTGTGAAATCACCATTTTCCTGTCGCATGGAGATAAAATCCTCCAGGGTTTACAAGGTCCTGACACGCAATTTCTGAAAAACTTTCTAAATCGCGTTAGTTACTATCTGTCGGAGGGTTCGCAGTGTGTGCCAGTTTAACTTAGCGCGCGTGGCCGCGTGCGGAGTACCGTTCTCCCGTACTTAAGGGACACGAAAGGTCGTCGATATCGCTAACGCGCAAGCGGAGCGTAAGTCGCAAGTTGCGCAACCTCAGCCGGCCCTCGCAAGAGCGACGTCGGGTTGCGTGTCGGCGCCCGCGATCTACGGATCTAGGATCGATCTCGGGCTCGAAATCGAGGACATTAATCAGCGTTCGGCGGCGCTCGTACACGTGGGTGGCCGTTACTGACGCAAATCGCAAATGGCTCTTTCTCCGCTTGCTGCGTTTACCCGTGTTGCGCGAGGTAAATCGAGCGAGGTCGAATCTCCTTGGCGAGACAAGGCAGAGCGAGGCAGAGCGAGGCAGAGCGAAACACGGTGAAGCGAGAGCACTTGGATTTTCGAAAGGCGGTTTCAAAGGTCGATCGCCCCCTTCGATACCTTCCCATTGAGAAAGTAAACTCGTGCAGCTCATGCGCTCTTGCATAAAAAAAAAAAAGAAATGAAAAAAATTAAAAAGAAAGCGTTTCTCCGGGAAATGCCACGTGCGAGTTCCCACGATTTATCGTACGGCGCGTATATATATCGCGAATTCATTCGACCAACGTGCGAATAAATAATCGTCGAACGAATTGCCGCAGGTAAAAATCTGTCCTTTTACCTCTCAACCTCCGTTGTAAGCCTCGTTCAATTATCATTATTAGAAATCTGTTTGCCAAGGTATGTAAGACAAGACAAATTTACTTCTTTAGAGTTTACACGGTCAAATTCTACGAATTCTATATTTAATTAATTTATCCTTTATGTATAGGATCAAAATGATCCTAATGATTCGCATTTTCTCTCATCGCGATTTATTCTCCGTATGCGCGCTCATGCTGCAATGCATTCTGCTATACTAATTCGTGATAATTACAACGACCATTACACTGCGATATCCTTTGTCTTGTTGCTGAAACGAAGCGTTTGTCGCCTTTACCTCAAACCGTTTTCGAGATACTTTATTAACACGCAGTGTCTCGACACTCGTCGATTTTCATAGATCATAAAAGTCTTTTTTTTCTTCTTATAGAGTAGAATTTTTTCAATCCTCGATCGAACGACGAGTTTTCCGCGTCGTATAACAACGTAACATTTTCAAATTGAAATTCTGTCTCCAAAACTTATCCGTTCGTTAAATCCTTTCAATGTCTAACGATCTTATATGCAAGATCGTAATAGAATCTCTCTAAAGTCGTGCGAACTCACGGGACGAGAATCAAAATACTCCTGCGCATAAATTACAATATCATAAATTACAAGCGCCGTATTAGCCTGCGACGTACAAGGACGCGGCCGAACGAAAGATACCGCGCGTTACATACGTGTATTCTATATTGGAAGGCTTCACACGTTCGCGCGCACCTCTGACACGTTGCTGACGGTGTTACCGGCGCTTTACGGTTAATGCCGCCATACGGGGGCAAGGCATACCGGATTAACTGTATACGCGAAGTCATAAGGGAGTAAATACGGCGTGTCTAATATATCCCGACGATTGCGACCGGATTCCGCGATCGCGGAGCGGAGCGCGTATCCGGAGATGTGGGGAGATCGAATGAGTACTTATTTAGCTGTCAGTTGATCGGCGGAGGAAACAATGAAGAAGCAGCTGTGCATTTCTTTATTGTGACGCGCTTTGGTACCGCTCTGCGTATGTTCCAATTACACATTTCGCACGTACTGCGAATTATGCCCTGCAGGCTGGCTAACGCCGCGCGCGTTAGATATGTGGAAGAAAATCGCAATGGTAACGTAGCTAGAAATCGTCGATTTGCTTACACGTTAGAATACATCATAATAGAAGCCGCGAGGGGCGTTTACTTTGGTCGGAATCTGTGGTTATAAACACAGTATATGATCTTGATTCAATTTTCCTACCTAATTTCGTGTTAGTTTAGCGTCATGTTACGCGATAAGTCTGATTGATTGTCATTGGCACAGCTAAATTTAGTTCGAGGAAGGAGTACCGTCGGAGGCCGACGTTCACCAGAGTAATTTGTCATCGTTCCGTCTTTACTACTTTTCTGCCGATTAAACGCTGTCACGACTACAAATGTCATAACACACGCAAAAACAAGTCCCAAGTCGACTGCTACATTCTAAGCACATTACGTAGGAGTCTACTTCACGGTACGTCCCGTTCCCCAACAGAGGAAATAAAAGTGACAATACTAACTACTTTTCATCGAATATAAAGAGGCACTTGACATTTCTGTCGACGACTTCATTCGTAGTTACTCCTTGCAGTCTCTCTCGTTATTGTTTTATTGCGCCAGGAGAAAAGTGTATCTTTTTTCACATACATGCACGCTCCTCTGAAAATTATTACGCCCATGATAAGATTTGTTTTTCGTTTGTTTCAATTCTTGTTGCGCAAATATCCTATGATAAATGAAAACATGTATGATTAATAATGTTTTTTTTCTATTTTAGAATATAATTATGAAAATTCAACGATCTATCGATCGTTACAATTTTTTTTACATTTATTTAAACTCCGTCACTGTCTATTTTTCTTCCTCTTCCCGCTAAGACGCTAATAATTTGATAAGTACTGTGTAGCAAGAATGTCACGCGAAAGCATATACATTTAATGTTCCGAGAGAAAGATAAAAGAATATACCACATTTTTTATAAGTTATATTAGGGTACTTTTAAATTTTACAGCAATTTAACAGATGCATGATTGAACGCTTCTCTCTTATCTTTCCTTTTTTTCTTTAAATTGGAAAATGTCAAGCGTCGTTAATTCGCTTTATTCGCATTTAATTTCTAGTCCCGTTTAATCGGCTGCGCACATATAGGAAAGAAATTTTCCTAGGGGTCTTAATTTGCGGCTCCCTTCGATCGTTTAGAGGCGTAATCGCGCTTTCTTCCAATTCGCCTCGGTTATGCTGCGTACGCCGTGGTATTTACGCGTGGCTACGTGATCCTACGTGTATGTATGTACGTGGGTAACCGCTGCGGCAACCGAGTTTCTTCGGTACGTGACTTTACCGTTAGGCCGCTTCTCCGCTTCTTCTGTCCGCGAGTTGCCTACATACGGAGCAAGCCACTATATACGCGTTTAATGAACGAGTTTTCGATGTTTCCTCTCTCCCTCTCCCCACATATCTCTCTCTTTCTCTCTTTCTCTCTGTTGATCTTTACGCCGCCGTTGAGTACGACGAGCGATTGACGATCCCCGCAATACCTTTGAATCAATAAAATTCTTGTCATTTTATTGATATTTTAAAGAGGAAAATTGAAAATTTTTTAACACTATGCATATGCCACATGTAATACCTTAAATTTTGTGACAGATCAGCATATATGCGACGATAAAATAAATTTTTATAATTTTAATAATTAGAAAAATGTATAGTATATTAGATAAAAATATAGCTATTTAAAATGTAACATATATAGCCAATAACGAGCAATTTCTAAAATACACGAGGACATATATAGAAAGATTTGTAATATTAGCATATTTTATTTTATACTTACGTAAACATTTATGCGAAGGTAGAACAGTTTAAAATATAAGTTTTCCTTATATCTCATTAACAATGCGATTCCAAGGCAAAAGAAGATATTCTTAAGATACCGGGAAGGCTTGCAGAAGCAACAAGAGCGCGAGAGGCATCGTCGAGAGGGAGAACACGAGTTTCATTTGAATAGAATGGGTCGATAGTGATTTACGATACTCGATGCCGTACACACTCGTGACCGTTTTCCATTTCTCCTATAGCTGCTCTTTACCGCCCCGATCTGCCTCTTTATGAGCGTCGTACACACGTCGATATCAGAAAATTCAAGTGTACTACATACCCGCCGTACGCGCGACGCGACGCGAGCATTACGTCTGCGATGAGAATGGAACAAACGTGTACGATCGACAGTTACGACCGATGGCTAATTGCGGGAGTGTGAAAGTCCGGCGCGTGAATCCCTTTTCCGAAACACTACAGTTATTCGCAACGTAATTGCAACTAAAACCACGACTGTACCGCGTAATCATTACAACGAATTAAACAGAAAGGAAATATTTTACACGCAAGTTACAGCGAAGCGAAGCCTTCGTAGCGATACTGTTTCGCAATACGCGACGTCGTAATTTTTAAGAAGTGGCAAGAAACGGTTATCTTTTTTAAACTAACACGTTCCGCGCGTGTATTATACCATGCGCGAAAGCTCGCGCGATATGTAATAGGGGAAAGCAAGAAGATTACGATCTCTGGTATTACATACACCCTGTTTCGCGGGGTGTAACGTGTGTCAGACATCTCGTCGACGTCGGAGAATGAAGCTACGTCGTGTAAAGTTATGCGTGAACCGCATCAGCAGCGGCGGTGCATTCACGTGCAACGGTATCTCCTGTGCGACGCGGCCGTCTGACTTTGACGAGCTTCATTCACTGGGGAACGTCGACTGCGCGTATATAGCGCACAAGAAATGTTTCACACAAAAGTTAGAGTCTCGGGGGAGGAAGAAGAGGGAACACACTTTGACGGTAATATACCTTTGCAATGCGTATACTGCTGCGTCGTTAGAGTATGTGATAACGATTAGAGCTCATTATTTTAAATGAGTATCGAAAGAAAGAAAGAAGACAAATAATTATTATTAGAGCTCATCCTGTTTTAGATTCGCAAACAAATCGAATGTATTAATAGAATCGCTTTTCGTTAAGTATTTTTGTCTCATTCTCTAAAGCTGAAAAAACATGAACTTTATTTAAAATAATACGTGAACCATTTTTTCCTTTGGCCACATTCGAAGATTTAAAAAAAAGGAAGAGAAGGAACATTGATCGATAGTAACAAACGGCATGGTGGCGGTGAGAGGATGACGGCAACACGCGTATCCTATCTGGCGCGAACACACGGAGGCGGATTCTCAGAACGGGAGGCCATTACCGGTACACGGCCGCGTACTGATATCTCAATATGTGCCCTTAGTTCGAATCCATTATAATGCCTCGGGTACCGCGAGGACAATCGTTGCGCATGGTCGTGTAGAGAGAGAGAGAGAGAGAG
>NW_012028682.1:562600-660850 GCF_000956235.1 Wasmannia auropunctata | reverse complement strand
AAAAAAAAAAAACAAATGTCGCATTCGCGTATTGCGTCGCGCTCGCGGCGGGGCAAACTCGTCGATTTTGCGCGCCCCGTTGTCATTTCACGTACGACTCGGTAAAGCCGCGTTACAGCCAGTAATTTCGTATAGAATGCGGGACGTTGGGGATGCATTTACGGATGCGAATTACCGTGTCGGTACGCGCCGTAAACACGGTGATGTTATGTCGTCTACAGGAAGTATCGACGACTTCTTTTTTTATTTTTTCGCGATTCCGTTCGCCCCCGCGTCGCTCATACGCGCGCAGGCGTTTCTCGCTATGTATATATCTATCGTGACACCGCAAGAGAATGCTCTCCTATAGCGCGATACTATCCTTTGTGTGAAATGATAACACGCTTCTTACATACGTATTACAGGGGCGGTGTTACAGAATTTTGATCGCTGATAGAAAACAACATTTGCGAGAGGAAGAAAACTGTTGTCACGCACTCTATATATTATTTCGTGGTTTCACTGGTTTCAAGATATTTTGTGTGGACGTAGGTAGCTTAGATATCTTTAATAAATACGGATATCTATTAGTTAATAGTCGAAATTCTAAAGACTTGTTGCTTTATATTATTGCAAGATTAGAATCGTAGAATTTATTGGATTGCGGAAAGGTTATTTCACGAAAATTATATGCGGTTTAGTTCATTAAAGGGACCAATCTTTCTGATTGAATGCAACGCGCGAGAATTTGTTTAACGCACTGATATGCATACATGTATTAGTGGTTTGATGCGATTAGTACCTTTTACATTAGTTTGAGATACATCGAGATAAATTTGAGAAAATATATGTTCCTTCTTCCGTCATAACTATATTGTATGCGTGATATAATCCGCTTCGCTCACTTCGGGCTTCGGGCGAGGGTATGACAATGGTACGGTTACGTGGGTGGCGGACAAGAAAACCGTGCAACTCCTACGCGAAAGGCTTTCCAGGCTTCCAAGAAGTAGTGCGCTTTTGCGTATGCACTTATTCGATATAGCAGTCCTCTTCCTCTCTACACTCCTCTCTGTATCTCTTCTTTCGCTATTTGACGTTGTGAACACTGAAGTGGCAATGTCGCGAATAATCCCGCTTATCCGAACCCGAGGGACGAAGGTTCGATTAAAAGCGCGCGGACCAGCTGGACCTGCTCTGGAAAAAAATTTGAATAAAAAATCGAATCGAAGCGTAAAGGTATAAGAGCCTTGATTATCTCCGTAACTTTACTTGCGAGATCTGCAAAGAAAATATCCTTGCTATCACGACTTACGATGGAATTAATACTAGTTGTTTTAAATTTATCTTCTTAAAAAACTAATCTAACCCTAAACTGCAAACTTTTTAATTTTTAATCGTCTACATATAACTTATAGAAGATATTCTCATCTCGTTAAATTGTCATTTTTTTGTCTTTAAATAGATTTGACAATTTTTATAGGTGAAGATGAATTCGCTTAACAACTATTGAATTGACCGATTAGCTCTCTCACATTTAAAACAATCATTATTATCATTTTATTTCTGACTTGTCGCACACTCCTACTTCTCGTCCGCTTTTTTCGGGGACTGCACTGGGTCTCTACTCTCTCGACCCGGCGAATCTACGCTCGATCTTGCCGCATTCGCCGATTCCTCCGCGTATGCGAGCCACGCTTCGCGTCGCTGAATTAAACATAAGTCAGCGTGCGCATAATATATGCCGCAAATGTTACCGGCATGGCGGTTGTGAAATGCGATTCGATAGTTGTATCCGCGCGGCTTTTTGGGAGGAACTCTATCTTACTCGGGACTCTGTCGTAAATACAAGTCGCTTGTGTTTCACATTCTTTTAATACTTAAACGCAAGATTTATTTCCATATAATCTCACATGTACATCAAACACAATTTCGACAAAGACTTATCTTTAAGATAATTGTCGCATTTTTTTTAGCCGAAAAATCTTATTTATTTTACTTTGGTTTTTTATGCAAACGGTCGACAAATATTTTCTGGTTCTCGACTGCAGGACACAACACGATTTCTTCTTTTACAAAATTAGAATATTTCTTGAAATACGAAATAAATACCGGCGCAGGACAACTTTCTTAAATAGGATATTTTTATATATGTATGCAATGTATTATATTAGTATTTATTTAACTATATAATATATCATGATAATGTTTAGAAGTAACTATGTGATCGGAGGAAAAAATACAAAGAGATATTTATCGTGGGGGCTGTCATGTCGCGCGTCCGATACGATCGAGAAGAAACACAGACTGCATTTCCGGACCGCATCGCGCAGCCGATGTACCGTTGCGTCTTGCCATCCATCGCGATAAAGCGCAGAGACCCAAAGAGAGAGAGAAAGACTCCCATAATTATCGTCATTATCGTCGTTATTCTATGTAGCGCGGATATTCGCCCCTCGGGGCCCGCTGCTCGTTCTCGCTTCGCCTTGGATCGCCGCTTATTAACGAATAAATTATGTCATAACGGTTTGATCAGCGTCGCAACGCGCGCGATTGGAATGCTACTTGCATGAGAAAAGGAAATATAAAAAAAGATTGATGCCTTTTAAGTGATCAACTAGTTTACTGCTGAACTCCCGCCATTCGATGTCTGGAATTGATATTTCTTATCCATTTTTTTGTACCGAAGTGATAAACTGTGCGAGAGCACCTAATAATCGTTACGAAGAGATCGTTTTATTTACCGTTCGCTAATATCTATGTCGAAAAAATTTTAATCTCGAATTTTTGGCCTCTCAATTTTTTGTTTGAAATAACAATTACTCGGAACTATCGGATTTCTAATTTGTATTGATTTGATTGTATTGATTACAATCATTTATTATAGATTTGTAAAATTAAATTTTTTTATTGCTATTTAATCGAGTTTAACAGTCTCTAACATTCAATTTGCTCGCGACATGTATGTATCGCATATTACGTATATATAAGATTAATAATGTATTTTTGATAGAAGAGAGAGAGAGAGAGAGAGAGAGAGAGAGAGAGAGAGAGAGCGCTGCAACGTCTCGTTCCTCCTTCTTTTGCCCCTCCTTTCGTACTTCTTGTCTCGGCGGGTTATATTCACTCATCGAGCTATTCACAGTCGCCTTACAACTAGAGGTGCAATTATCCCCCCTCGTTTCACCTCGTCCTCTTCCTCTTTCTCTCTCTGTCTCTTTCGTCCGTCTTGTTCTCCGTTTCCTTTCACGAGATGCAGATATCCTCTCCTTGCCGCGTGTCCAAGAGAGATGGTCGTTTCTCTCTCGTGGCAGAACAGGCTGGCAGCCTCAAGGTCGGTCACTTCGGGTTTTCCAAATCGTGGTCCTGCATGACGGGCAACTTCCTATCGCTGTCCTCTTCTCGCCCGCGCGAGCTCCGAAGCGAGCGAAAGGAGTGTAGAGAGAAGGTAGGGGAACGGCGCCGATGTAATTTTTGATGGACAAAAAGTCGTATAACTACTCGACGGCGACCCTTCGCCGTTGGTATCGATATGTGGGACACGTGTAAAGATTCGATCGACAATCAAATATTAGTTTACGTTAGAGACATCTCATAGGAATGTGTCGAATGACACAAGGAAAAGAGTAGAAATAAGCCCATGAGTTAGAGGACAGGTCTCTGAAAGATTAGAAAAAAGCCCATGAATTAGAGGAAAGGTCTCTGAATTTCTATTAAATTGATGATGTACTATTTGGTATTTATTTGCTCATTTAACTCATAAACAGTTTCTTTTATTGCGCAATATTGTTCGTACAAAGTTTTTATTTTGGGTATAGAAAACTTATTAAACTTTTGCAAATTACCTGACTCTCTTTATATCTCTCTCACTATTATTATATCTTTCTTATATTTTTTTTCAGTCTCTTTATATTGCTTTATATTCTTATCGCTAACTTAAAACATTGTTAATGAAAAATGGAAATAAATCGATCCGATAGTTAGAAATGGTTTGTTACAGAAAAGATTATCTTCTCAGTTTCTTAATTGCATTAAAATAAATATACATTATTACAAGAAGATATGCATTATATTGTGCATGAAAAAGTTAAATAAATTAAATTGATATAATATTTGAAAGAAATGATAAAATCACAAATTCGAGAAACGGATTTGGCATTCTCGATCTTTTAGCCAGGATTGAATAGCTGAAAGATTTTTTTTGTGAAAGAAGTGTTGTTGATTTTTTGCTGACCAATCGATCGATACTTGAAGAATGAACCATATTAAATTAAACTGTAGCTATAATAGTTTTTTAATGTGACTAATTTAAAAGCAGCGCAAGGTCCTGCGTCACAAATGACAAGGGGCCCCTTCGAACACGGAAGCTGTCGAAATCATTTACTATGTAGTAGATCCATGTTGAAATCACCTTTCTGCGATGCACGAAATGACGAAGCGATTACAGGCAATCTTTTATACTTGTCAATCGTATAATTTTTTATATAATTTGCAGCAAGTATTGAAACCGTTATTATTTCAAACAGTTTAATTTCAGTAACAAAGTATGTTACTTCAACATTGTTTCCACCGAAACAAATATCTTTCTTCAGCATTATATGTAAAAAAATATTCTGAGTATTCGTAGGTTTTAAAGCAAGCATAATATAAGATTTCTACGAATAAAAATAATAATATCTCATAAAATATTGAATTAGCCTGAAATAATTTTCTAATCCTGTTAAACAGGACATATATATATACAGCCCAATCTTCAAAAGGATAATCTTGATAATCTTGAAGAAAAAATAACCTTGAAGAGACAAAAAAGATATATTTTGCATAATATTTATCCTTCAATGCCATCTAAATTATTTATTTTTATTTTAAATACTTTTATACAATATGTATACGTACCTTCAAATCGAAGATTCAGATCGCGTTTCAGGTAAGCCATTTTTTATATAAACATAAATGGCTCTTTTTATTTAAGCAGTATATACATTTTTTAAACAGTAGATTTTTAAATGTTGAGATAAATTTTTTCATCACGAATCATTGTTGTAAAAAATTTTCCGTGGGAACAATCCGTACAAGATTTTACGGTAAACTTATGGAATTATCACAGAAAGAGTTTTTTTTTCATTAAATTTCCTCAGGTCTCAGGAAGAGAGAAACGCTCTAATAATGTCTTCCATGCGCGGTCGAAGCGCTCGATTGCGTGAAACCTGGCGCGAATTTTTCGCGATTGTAACGCCTGTCGTAACACGTCGTGCAACGTGTACGTGTGAAGTGAGCACACACGCACGTAAGACATTAGAGCCGCGAGGGCGATGCGTGGGCGGTAAAGTGTTATTAATAGCGTACATCGTCGATATATCGGCTACGGGCGGCGCAACGATGCGCAATAATGAGGCAATTATTAACGAGAGTCGATTAACGGTCGTGAGAGAGTGTACGGGCGCTCGAGGGAGAGATGTTTCAACGAATTTCCCATAAAATTATCACGTGTGCGATCGTTATATAAATCACGTGTGACATTACCACGCCGTTTCTCGTCGCTTCTTCGTTTATTAATCAGCTGTATTGTTTTTTTTTTCACATCGTCAATCATTCAATACCGGGTTTTGTGATTTAAAGTAATCTGTAATTTAAGATTAAATTTTTTTCCGAATTGCTGGAATGAACGTTTGCAATTTTATCTCGAGAAGAAATGTAAATGAAAAAAAAAATATGTATCGACAACATTAATATAAATAAGTATTGTTAGCGAGATCATTAATAAACCAAAAGTAATAGCAAAAAATAGAATCAAGAATAAATTAATACTTTTATTATTTACAGGAAGATATAATAAGTGTACTTGCTCTCTAAATAAATTTTAAATGATAAATTTAACTTTTATCTCTGTGTATTACTGAGTCCATTCATTGAAAATATATTTTATTATATTTTCTAGATTTAAAAGAAAATAATATTTTAAACAGTAGGTATATCGGAGATGTTACTAAAATAAACGTTAAACAAGCCCGAGAGAAAGAAAGATGAGAGATGATGGAATAAACGAAACCGACATTTGCGAATTTATCTCGCGGAATAAACGTGATGTTCGAGATCTGCAGTCTTCTCGAATGAAGCTACGACGAGAAGTCCACCGTGTAGCCGGGGACTTGTGGGCCCCGGAGTCCCGGACGCGAATTTACGATCCTCTCGCTGGGTTATCCACGGACGTATAGGATAGTGCCCTAGGACGCAATTCTGTTGGAGGGGGAGGGGGAGAGATCCGAGGCGTCCGTGAGTCGCTTAATAACGCTACTTTAAAGCTCGCTCGCGCCGGACAAAAGCCGACCTGCCATAACTTCTTCACGGTGATGCACCGACGGCATTACCGTGGCGCGTTATGCCCCCATTATGCGGTATTATGTTACTATTTACGCTATCGCGGATGCCTATTTATTTGTCTTGCCTCGCTGACCGTTCTCGATCTTCCCACTCGATCTTCCGCTTTTTCCTTCCGCGCGCGCTCTCTCTTCACCGGATTAAGGCACACGATCATCAGGAGGAACCGCTGAAACGGTTAGACGGAAATCAGCCGACAACTTAGGCAATTATGAATCCGTTTCTGCAAGTGGTCACATCAACGATTCCAAATATTCAGAAAATTGCAAATTTACTTTATAAGACAAAAATTCTAAACATCGTGTTCACGAAGATTTATTTCGCAAAATAAAAATGAACGAGCAGACTTTCAAAGGTCTGACCTTCTCCGATAACCGATGGTACAAGCACTTTGCGGGTTCCCTCTTGGATCAGCAACGCGATTCTCCCTGTAGAAGTACCGTAAGTATTCCGCGCGACGAGGGAAACGCTGCAGCTGTTATCCCGTGATAAAGCGCGGGACTTAACGGCGGCGTGTACAAGAGACACAAGAATGGAGGAAACTTCAGTCATTAGTGTCCGCGATGCCGTCGTTTACCCACCGCGTGGCGATAAAGTAGCCATCAGGGGTTGCACTACGTCGCTGCAGTGCGAAACGCGACGCCGCGCCGCCGTCGCCGCTCGCAACGTCCTGCTCGCGTTGTTGCATTTCCGCACGGATTCTCGGACCATACGTCGCGTACATATACGTTATGCGCATTATCATGAAGCGCAGTATTACTCGCCTATAATTTCCGTTCTCGAGTGTTACGCGGACAACAGCTTACATATCCAGCGCGATACTCGCGCATCTGCTCATACCGCTGATATGTTGATTATTACACGCTTTCTTGGCGCATTACCTCGTTTTTAAACGCTATTTCCTCTACCTTTTACGCTTGCATCATATGTATCTTACTTGATTTAATTCAAGGAGAATCGCTCGCTCGTCGATCCACCATATGTGCGCTCTCTATCGATTTTTGAATCAATTGATTAATTTACAGTCAATATGCATTATCTTATTTATCTTTATAAAATATAAGATCGCGTCAGAGATAATCAGTTTTATTCACTTGTATTTGAATAGTAAGTGAGTGACTTTTTATAGTCTTTGATTATATATATATTTATAAAATTACCGTTTCGATATAATTTGTTTGAGAAACAGGATGAATGAAAGTTTTAAGAATTCAATCAAACTATGCGTAAAAAACACATTATACGATGTCTCGATGTTTGTCATAGTCTGTGAAATGCTGCGAACGGTTGTAAATTAAACGAGCGATTACTATCATTTTTCCTACTTATTCACTACTCGCGCGATGGGTAATTGATTACATGAATAACCACGCGACCGCGAAGAATTATAAATATTCCTCGCGCCGAGATTACACTTAATGTGTAATAGGGACTTTTTTTTTCATCGAAATCGAATGTCCGCAATGGCCTTGAAGCACATAGGACATAATTAAGGTAATATCCACAGGTGAGATTTCACGCGAGACAGCCGTGACGCGAGAGAATAATCCTGAGAGAAAACTACACACGGCGAAAATAAGAGATGCGCGACAGAAGACAGAAAATATAGTAGATAGATAACATTCGAGAATAATTCGAGAAGACGCACGTTTGTTACAAAAATGATGGAAAAAAAGGATTCATAAAACTGATTCGATTGATTCGAAAATCTGTCGAAAGTACGCAGGATTGGGCAAGGTGTATGCATGAGATTTAAAATTATCTACTTTGACGCTTGATTAAGATTTAATGGAAGACGTCCATTAAATATAATGGAAGATGTCCAGGTAGAAAGATATAATCGCGATGTGGCGAGGCGAGTGAAGTGTACAGAATTGAAGTGGGAAAACCTACTACTCACTTTTGTAATGTTTGTATCTCGCCTCGAGATGCTGCGATACTATTTTAATGCGGCTTTATGACGTCACGGATAACACATACACACATATACATACACACAGGTGACGACGATTAATCCGAGGAAAAAAATATGCAGATGAGGCTGGAGTGTATATCGCGGCGGTCCGTTGTCTCCGTTGCACTAATAATGCATAGAAATCAGCTGCGGATAATGAGCCGCAAAAATACTTCCTGCATCTTCGTTCGAGGAATAAGTGAGTAATCCTTGACAGTTGATGTTCGCTGCGCGATTGTAACGACGGTAGCGGCGGTTGATTTCTCCGCAAACGTATATATAATGAATTCCGTATGTCGCTTTTGATACGCTAAAAGCATAATCGGCTAAAGCCGCTCGACAAAGGTGAACGGTGTTGCAAGGCTGTAATATGGATGTAATATCACGAAATGAAATCGATTGAAGCTGAATGGAAAAGAGTTCGCTAGAAGCTAATTCGTATCTAGTCGCTTGCATTGTAATCCATTCAATGCGATAAACATGTTGTGATTAGAGTATTTTTCTTCCATTCTAATTGGATTCTTATGTAATATGTATGAAGAATATAAATTTTTTATGAATCGGTCGATCGAAAATTAGAGGATATTTAGAATGTATTTACGTTAAATGTTGATTTCAGTCGCTTGCTATTTTCGTATAAGATGCGCATTGACATTTCATTTTATTCGACAGAATTCTTTTAATATTTTTTTTTCCATCTTGTTATCTTTGGATAATAGCGTTAACAAGTCCATTCCGAGGAACCTTTATCCAGAATCTTTCTTTTTGATAATTAAGTTTTTAATTGGCTCGAGAAATTCCCTAATTATTTCTTTCAAACCAATTAACGCTCTCCGCGGAACGCGCAAGCAATGTTTTACGCCTGTGCCTATTTACTTTATATAAACATTTAATTTTAATGGCCGAAAGCGTTGTACAGCGTGGTCCCGGACCGAGACGGGTTTGAATGAGCGACGAACTGGAAACGGGGTTTCTGGAGTAATTCAGCGGTATGACGCACGCGAGCCGCAATTCCCGCGTTCAGGTTGAGGCGGCTGACATCAGTTTGCCGCATTTAGCGTTAGTGGAATTAATTGTACGATGCACGAACGTCCGAGCGAAATAAATGCCCGACAAGGTGGAAGAATACCGGTCGCGATTGGCCGTTCGCGCATCGTACCTCGTCACAATGATGGTAATTCGGGAGGAAATTCCTCTCATAAATATTCCGACTCGTAAAACGACATGATGATGCGAATAAAGATATATCTGCGTATATGTATATACACCTGTATGTGTGTGGATTTGTATATATATAGGGTGTCTCGTTTCTACCGTGTTATTATTTCAATGGCAGATCTTCTGGCCAAATTCGAATCAACTTTTTCATAGGAAAAAGAGACCTTTAACGTACTTTCTGGCTTTCTTCTTTACGACACTTTATGTGTGATGAAGAGTTGCACTTTGCATGCGCGATTGACCTTTCTGCGAGTACGAAAAATGCATCGATGAAAAATTTCGGGTTTGTAATATCCGAAAGTCTCGCCTTTTTGCATCTCTTCGCCTTTTCATGTTGCACGTTAATAACGACATTACGAAGCGGTATGACTGCGAGTGAGGTAATTAACAAGAATATCAGGTACGGTGGAATAGCTCTTTTAATTGCTTAGTGGAATTTATATGGCGAAAACAAAGACGCTGTTATGTGTCAATTAAAATAAAGATATCTCTTCATGTTTCTTCATTAACTACATTAGCAGAAAAATATGTAAGAATTAAATCAATTGCACAAGAATAAAAAAGTAATTTAAATTTATGAGGTTTTTAAAATCGAATTGATAGATAAAAAACAAAATGAGATTGTAACAGATTTATATAATTTTCGCTAGTTAGATGTAAAGATCTCAGAGTCCCTTTGTGTCAAAATAGAATTAAAAAGAAATATTAAATCTTGCGAATTATAATGTCATTGTTCTGATAGTTTCCGCACTTCTCTTTTCTATGAATTACTTGAAGGGTTTTTGAAAGTACAAAAACTTTTTTCAATTTAAAGATTGCTATTCTTTAAAGTTCATCATGCAAAAATTTTAATTGAGACTTTGCCTGTTTGGAGTCTAAATTGTCATCTGAAAGATGATGTATGTTGTCATTTTCTTAAGTGGCAACATTTCCATTAAGCTAATGAAGACGAAAATGTGATTAAACTATGTAATTATGTATGCTACATAAAATCGCACTTAGATATGCCTACAGTGCATATTTTGATTTCACAACGAATGCTAATGTAGCATGTTACTAAAAATGTGCTCGCACTCACAAATATTTATACAATATATCAATATGTGTGCAAATATAGACAAAGATAAGAGAGCACATCTCAATACGCATCTTAGACACTCCTGTTTTTATGATCGTCTCGTAATTTTTCACCTCTCTTTTTTTCCGTGAGCGTGGAATGCATATTCAAAAACGGTGACTCGGTAGACGCCGCGAAGACGTTTTTACAGCGCGCGAACGAAAAACCGTACGTCTCGAAGAGAGCGCCTCGTCTCTCATTTCGTGGTCACAGTGTTATCGAAGGTCGCGATTTCTCGCTCAAAATGTCAACGTGAACGTCCAAAGTCCGCGCGAGATCGTGAAAACTCGAATACGTATTACGAAACCGCATATGGCCGATAACTCGCGCATTATCGCGCTCGCAGGCGCTGGCAGGCGTCTCAACGACGATAATTCTTGTCATCGCGACACCGTACACATGCTTTTCGTTGTTAATAACAAAATGGAGGTGTATCGCGTCATAACAATCCGATAATTCATTCTGTTTATCGATGTTCAATTAATTTGAAGAAGAAACCTTATTTTTGATGCTACTTTGGAATTGCGACGACACGACTATATATAGCATTAACTAGCTATGCATAGCTTCGTAATAATTTTATCTAGATATTTTTACATCTTTATATTTTTCGAATAATAGAAAGACGAATGAATTTGGTTAAAAAAAGCGAGAGAAATGAAAAGATATTTGTATAATTACAGAGTATATACACTGTAATTCTTACAATGTTCTCTTTTATCTTTCGAAATTGTAGAACGACAAGATGTTATATAATAGCGTGATATTCTTAGAGTCTATATCCATCGATATGCTAAACAATATGGTTTCTTACGTGTATAAAAACAGCCAAGACACACATTTCGGAATTATTAATGTGGAAACGCGATTGCGCGGGGATGGTGACGGGGTACCGTGTACCGCCGTGTAGTTGCGAATAAATAACGGTGTTTAAACAGGACGACCGTCTCTCTCGAAAATTATGAGGTCGCCCCGTGGCTGTTGCGGCCCGTGACTCCGGTGGAATCCCGTGTTTTGCGCACGGAAGGGGAGAATGCAGCTGCACCGGCGATTAGTCGAACGCGTGACGTCAATGGCTTGTCTTTGCGAAAGTCTCGAGAGGAAGGTATAGCGAGAGACTCAAGGAGAGCCATTAAATGGTTCTCCATGGGAGCACCATTCTCGCACATGCAAGTGCCTTACCGCCGAAGCCAATTAGATTTTCCAAAACTCCTTCGTTTCTTGATAATGAAATAATTAATTACATCTCTTAATGTAAAGTGACGCAAGAACAATAAGAGCACGAAGCGTCTGTGCAGTTGTCTTATCTTACGTGCAGAAAGGTTTCCGGAGTTTCAAATATAATATCTCGACGTTAATGATCATATTTGATTGAGAGTGCTGATCGGGCGTTTTTTCAGAGACGCGAATATTTTCACGCAGTTGGGAGACCGACGGCCGAGTCTCATACCATGGTTTCGCGCGTAGTAAATCCAGGAAGATTCTTCTCCCGAGAGAGGTGCATCGTTCTTAGATTCCATCAGTATATAGATAAACATTCTCTTTCTCCTCTCGGAGCCTTTCGAGAGGCTCCGGGAGAGAATAAGCAGTATACGCTTTTGCCGTGTGCTCGCTCGTATCTCTTTGGAGCTCCCATGCATCCGTGCGCTCGTGTATGTACGTGAAGCGTTCGCGTGCGTTTACGTGCACGTGAAGTATTCTCGTACGATCAAAGTGGGAGAAGTATTGTGTCTCTACGTTTGTCTGAGAGCGCACGCGCGCGCGCATGTGTCTGTGGGCATAATCGTTTATTTCGCGTCGACCTTTGCGGGGCACTACGTCAAAATGTCAGATGCGACCCCGCCTGAGCGCGAGGGAAGATGCACTGGGAACGCTGTAATGGGCTTACAAAGCGTAACAAACTGATGCGAGGTCAAACACACGACGGGCAATAAACACACGTAGAGATAAATGGGCCCTTAAGGTGCACCACACCGGGGCCCGCCGGGAGGCGGGCGTTTCGTCTCTCTCTCGACGCGCCTATCTCCGACGTTTTGTTTGCCGCGAGATGAGCGCCGACGCGATCCGAGGTCGCGATACCCGAAACTCTTGCTGCTTGTCCCGCTCTTTTCAGAAATCAGCATTCTGGTTCATGAAAACAATTGTCACTTTTTCAGACGCTTTTAACGAATCTATTTATGATGATTCTACTTTCGTCTATTTATAGATATATATATTTTTAGATATATTCGATATACATATATACTTTTTCTGGACGTTAGCATTACGACTTTTTTTTCACAACGCGACGTATTTCTTCTTGAGCTTTACATCGACTTTTTCTTTATGAGAATTTATGCGAATATTCCGCAATATTCATAATTCATCTCTAACTTTTATAGACTCCGTCGTATCTCCTCATTCGTATTTCTCGTTGCCAACATAAGTACAGTTAAATGTAATTGATTAAAGGTAATTTTTAGTTTATTTTCCCTTGTTAATTCTCTTCGGTTTCGGTTAAGTCTTGAAACAGTCGCACGTCCCGGGCTGCAGACAGTACGATCGCCATGAGCGACTCGCGAAGCGTAACAAACTGACGCGGGGTCAAACGCAAGACGGGCAATAAACACGCTGAAAGATAAACGGGCAATCGGGTCCAGCCCGGGGCCCAGGTCTCCGGGGAAAGTGTTTCGTCCGCGGTACCGCGAACGGCGCGATTTTCGCTTTCGCGCGGATCGATATGAAGAACAACATATCGTCCGGACTACAAAAGGTGATTGGGTTTATTGCCTCTCCCCCTTGTACGTTTATAACGTACGTGCGCGTTCACTTTACGATCCAGCGAACAGTTGTCGAGGCTCACCTTACTCGTTACTGCCGCGCTATCTCCTGTGGGAATTTTATTTCTATCGTAGAGACGATTCTTGAGAGAGAAACGTATTGCGAAATCCGACGCGATTATCTGTTATTATCGAGCGCGTCGAGAGACACATCATTTTTTTTTTTTTTTTTTTTACTGAATCTCCGACCTTCGCGGAAGTGTAATCGTGTAATCGAATAATCTGGGGTGCAACCTGGAGTAAATTGTTACATATGATTAATATAATGCGTTCCACGAGATAGCTACAATGTATAGAATGATTGAATAAGCTTTCGAGGAATGGATCTAGTGATTTTCTTTCTCTCTGTGACGCGTCTCTTTCTCGCGCTTATGCAACGTTACCGCGGCCGGTGCCACCATTATGCGTTCGCATAGGCGCGATTGCCGGCCGACCACCACAAAACCACAATCGCGTTCTAATTACGAGCATTAGCCACTTACGGTCAGGAGTGCCCCTCGTAGATACTCTCTCGGATCGATCTAGCCTTGGCCGCGACGGGCCGCGAGAAACGTCTCGCACGTCAGGCGGCGGGCGGGCGTCTTAGCGCGCCGCTTTCTCTTCTCTACATTTTTTTTTTTGCGAGCTAATCGTGCCGAATGACGGTATGTACGATCTACGATCTTCGATTCTCTTTCAGATGCCGCAGACGGTGCCCACCGCGGCCGGTTACTCGCCGTCGTTCGACTACAGCACTTTTCAGTTCGATTTGTCCCTCCTGCCGGACGATTACAGCCCGACCGGCGGCCAAGTCTGCCTGAAGAGCTTGCAGATCAAGCAGGAGGCACGCTCGCCGCGCCCGGGATCGCCCACGACCTACCAGAGCCCGCCGTATCCGAACGGCGAGTTGCCGTTGTCGCCCAACTACTCGCACGAGGGATCCTCGCCGGGGTACCCGACGAGCCCCTACTACGTACCCAGGAGCCCTCAGAGCGCCCAGTTTTACCCCACCAGCCCGGAACCGTCAACCAAGCAACCGATCAAGAGGGAGAAGAGTCTCGATCTTTTGGCAATCCTTCAGGAATCCAGGTAGACATTGCGACTTTTTTTTATGATTTTGTGAGATAGCTGACATTCATTTTAAAGACGCGCAAATACTTGGAAAAATTTCTAATCGATTTTTTTTTAACGGAAACATCAAAAAAACTTTTTTTCTTTTTACATTACAACTAGAGATTTTGGAGATTATATATATATATGATTATTACGTGATTATTACGACGCGCGCGAGATTAAAAATCGCTAATCGCTCGCATTTAGTATCATACCTGAGTGCCATTATTTATCGCATCCGTCGTTTTCTTCGTTTGCAATCTTTTAACGGGAATGGACCGCGCATTTTCGCATGATTACAGACTCTTAGCCGAGAGTCTGGGTTACCGCGAGGACTCAACCGACTGCACGGTGCCCTGTACTCCGCCTCGAAGCGAGGAGGATATCTATAATAGTCTCGACGCCGACTTCCTGCCGAAGAAGGAGGACACCGGCGTGCAGGGGCACCCGTTGCTCAAAGAGATCCTCTTCAAGGAGGAGCCTCGATCCGTCTCTAGTAACAACGGTTCGTCGCCGTCCCCTTCCTCATCTTCGCCCAGTCCCTCGAGCGAGTTTGAGAGTAGTTCAGCGTTGCACGAGCTCCTCTTTAAGGGCGTCACCCTTCGCAAAGACGTGGCGGAGATTTCCAAGACGAGCCAGCCTAAGGTGGAACGAGGCTCGCGAGAGGAGCTGGCGAATCCTCTGCGAAAGGAGGAGGAACTCTTCAAGGACGGCCAGAAGAGCGATCACCAGCTATTGCGGGAAGTGCTGAGGGACACTAGTTTCCAGAGGAAGTACAATCTAAGACCCGTCGATCTCGGCGGCGTCGGCACCGGCTTTGTCGAGGACATGGAGGCTGGCGAATGCGTCGGCGATCTCGCCCGCGAGCAGCTCGAGCCGGTCCTCAGTCTGGCCATCCAGCAACTGCAGAAGGACTTTGACAACACCTGCGTAGCGCTCGGTATTCACCCAGGTGAGAGATTTTTTTAAAATTCCAGAAAAATTTAATTAGAATTTTATAACACAATTTTCTGTTGTCCACAAGATGAATCGCGTATCTCGATTATCATAATTTTTTTCATTGAAGCACACAAAGTAGCTTTGGAAACTCATAAAGAAATGCACCGAATTTTTTTTTTGTAAGCATTGCGAATTAATCAAGACAGCACAAGTTGTGGTGTCGTGGCATATTTGTTATAATCGTAAATACCGGATAATGAAATAAAGAGCTGAATTGATAAAAGATGTGATATAAAACCATATGCCTTATGATTATCGATACTATCTCGCTGGAGATTAATTGCAAGTAATGGAGAGTAAGTGCGTATATCCTTATATAAGCACGCCATTTCTATAATAGTCGCCGTGACAATGGCTACAATCACGTGCGCGTTAATTATTATTATTATCAACCTTACGGTAATCATCAAGTGAGATTTATTCCCGCGTTTCTTAAGGTTTTATCATTACATCTTTTACTAAGATCATCTCGACAATGTAAGTCTCGCAAGAATGATCTTTTCGTGATTTTTAATCCTCATCGTTTCACACGGTTATAGATTGTAGCGCGCTTATTATCGTTCTGTAACTTTAAGGACTTAAAATCGAGTCAAGCACCTTTTTTTTTTAATCTGGTCTGTTAAACTACTTATCGTGGTCACAGTTCTGATGCAATGCTGAGATTCGTCGATATCTCACTTTTCCATCTCTATATAAACTCTCTCCTCGTGATCAGACACTGTGGAAATTCACTCCGTGCCACTCGATGATGTATGGACGACATGATTACGAGCGAGCCATCAGAAATTCCGACGCGCACTTTGGTTTTCTCGGTTAAGTATCGGCTATAGCCTCGTTCCGTTAGACCTTCTCGTTACCTTGCCGCAGGCAGTAATTTCGACGTCGTCGTCGTCGTCGTCGTCGTCGTCGTCGTCGTCGTCGTCGTCGTCGTCGTCGTCGTCGTCGTCGTCGTCGTCGTCGTCGTCGTCGTCATGGTTTTCGTATTCGTTGTCGTCGTCGTATATGCAACTAGTTCGTCTATTAATCTGAACCATGATGTCATACTTTAAATAAATTACCAAGTGTTGTGTATCGGCATGCTTTCACGCGGAGTTACGAAATTACGGCGCTGTGCCGTGACGAAGATCCACGTCATCGATATAATTACGCCTTACAGATTTGTGTTCCTTATACCCTTCTACGCTCGTATACGCGACTACTTCTGCGCGATGTCGTAACACACTCTAAGATTAGTCTTGGAGGATACGAATATTCGTGTAATTTGAAAAAAATCTCGTCAGCGATCGGCTCTCCAAGTTTCTGATTTTTTTTTTGATGCCGCGTTTTTCGGTTGGCGACCGCTAACGGAGGAGTAACGTCAGATTTCCGGCGTTTATAATTGCAGAGCCCAGACGCTGGAGCGCGGCGGATGTGGCAGCCTGGGTGCAGTGGGCCAGGCGGCAACTGCAATTGCCCTCGGTGCCAATGGAGAGCTTCAACGTGGACGGCGCAACCCTGGCCTCCCTCACAGAGGAGGAATTCTGCCAGAGAGCACCCCAGGTGAGCGAACATACTTTCATCCAAATTATCTTACAACGAAACTAGGGCGTAGCAACACTCAAATAATTATGTACATAGATGATTATAAAATATTTTTCTTCACGTTTATTATTTTTTCTTCGTAGCAAAGATTTTACTGAGCGCGGCATCTTTTCTTATAATTTTTCCATTTTTCCATTTTCCTGTAAATATTTTGCACGCAATGATTGAATTTGCTTCAAGAAAATTCTTATATAGTCGGATTAAATATAAGTGAGAAATAAAAGATTTACTTGTTTTCTTGAAGCTTTCCGCGACAGAAATAGCTAAATGTAGGTATCTATATTCAGACATCGGTTTCAACCTTCGAGCAAAGAAGTCGCTTGAGATATTGTAAAAAAAAAATTTCGTATTAATTTCTTATTCTTTACTTTTACATCTTATCGTGTCCGACTTTTATTTTCTCACACACTACGCGTTAACCGCATACACGACTCTCAGCTTTGACGTGTACCGTTACGCAATGCCTTGCGTCTGCGATGATCGACCTCGTCGGGGATTGTACATACGTGCTTTCGACGAATCAATCAGCCGCGTGATTTTCGAAATGCTTTTATTTCACGTTGATGTAAGGAGGTCTGACGTGACAGCCAAGGAAAAAACAACACTTAAATTTGCGCATGAGTTTTTTTTGCATGACATTCTCTCCGTATTTCAGTATATGGATGTTCGATGATGTTAGCAACAATAATAAAGTAATACCCAATCTTGCGAAAATGCATTCTTATCTGCCTCATTGATATCGTTGGATTTTTTACAAAACTTATCTCTCGTCGCGTCGCGAAAATTTATAATAGATTTTGCATTTATCACCGTAATTGTCGTGTTATGTGCCGTATTTTATTTGTAATTTCTATTTTTGATAGCAAAAATATTTTCGTGAATCACGTATTTAAAATTAAATTATTGTGTATTACTTATTTCATAACTAATTAATTTTGAATAAATGTCAGTGCTTATCAGGGAGAGCATGCATGATATAATAGCAGGATGAATGTGAATCAGTTATAAATTCACGTGTCTCGGTGAAATTATGGCAATTAAGTTTAAATTTGATAACCAGGAAAGTTACACGCAACCAGCGAGCGTGATTTTAACTTCATCCGTCATTATCGTAACGATCCGCGAGCGTCGTGCGCAAGTTCGCGTTCGTTTGATGAAGAAACCAGAGGGGGATTTGAGAAATGTCCGTTGCCGAGGTCCGGTGAAAGTGAATTTCCTGGTAATCGATGCGCGTTTACGTTTCCTTCCGCGTAATCCCTACCCGAAGAATAAATGGTAGAATATATACGTCGCTCAAGATTTCGACATAACGTCACGGGATCGGAATTCCCCCGAGAATCATCTGGCGTGTGAAAGTTACACGTTTGCGTCAGGGATACGGTTTCAGGGAAAGAGGCCCTAAAAGATTGTCCAAGGTTGTAGCGAAGTCTCTTTTTACTTTTAATCTTCGATTCCGTTTTACCAGATTAAAACTCGTGTAATTTAATATTACAACGCGATGTCAGCGATAAGTACCCATGAGAAAGTTTGATCAAGATATATTATAAATTTTAAAAAACATAATCCCTCAATTATAATATTACTTTAAATAAAACAATATTTCGCATTATCATATATATCGAGTACCTTCGTCCCGCAATCTTGTCAGCTAATAATGACAATATCGATTTTGATCACAAATATATTTAGCGCACATTTACACTATAAATTCAATCTTCTATCTTGTCGCAAATAATGTCTGATTTATGCAATTGCAAGTACCATGGTTCGAAGAATGCACATAAAGTAACTTAATTACTTATAAGATATTATTAATGTGATTACTTGACGAATCAAAGTATGAAATTATCTTATGAATATATCATAATTCGAGCTGAGAACTAAGAAAACAACAAATTATGACGATTTCTATCTGCTAGCTTTTCTGATACTTGTGCATACAACAAGCAGTTAAGTCGTTTATTAAGTAACAAGTTTTATATCGCGCCATCGAGCGTGCTAAAAACCGGTTGCGCCAATATTGATTATACCTACTGCTGACTGCAGTTAACCCTAAACTTGACAAAGCTAAGAAAATGAACTTGACATTGCATTATAAGATGAATTATTTTTAACAAATTTGTTTCTTCTATAAGAAGCGCAATCTTCTCTTTTTACAATTACAGTACATTTCATTCGTTGATCATTTTCATTAGTACGGTGATTATATAGTAAAAAAGGACGAAGAGTAAAATATATTTCTATGCTTCATTAACGAAGAATTAATTTTTTTTCCGTCACCTTCCTGAATCCGTCGAAGAAAAACAGGAAACATCAAAGGCAGTTAAAAACTTGTAACATTATCGATGCCGTATAAACTCCGGATGATTATGTTATGTTTTTAAATCGTAAGCACGTAAATCTTGGAGTCCCGTCCCGTCGATCGATGCGTATCTCATTATTCGAAGAGAATTACAGGCGTAAGTCTAACGGAAATTAATAGCGAGTAGAGTAGCTGGGTGTATGGCGAGCAGCGGGGAAGTAGTCATGCATAATGGATTCCGCTTTGCGTCTAGTAATTGGATAATCGCGCTGCGAAGTATCGCGGTAGTTCGCGTAGCGTGGAATCATGGTCAGGCTTATGGTCACGTTCTATCTGCGATCTCGCAAAGTCCTTTCCTCGTTTGTTTGTGCTTCGTTGATGCGACGTGCGGTCGCGTTTCCTTCGCGGACTTCATTCATGGTTCAATTCACAAATGTGCACGCATATTTCGCATCGTCTGTTCAAAGGTTCATTCTGCCGATTTGACTTTACAATTTGTACGCGCGATTTTATTCAGTTGAATTTAAAATTAATATTTAATCTTTTTTTTTAACCGTTTAGTATATCTCTCGAATTCTCACAAATGTGCGATGCTGCATTTAGGTATTTTTTAAATCGAACAAAAGGTAAAATATTGAAATAAGTGAAAGAGTAGAAAATTGGATTGCATTTAATGAATGGCGTTTAATGCTGACGTGTAAGCCTCGGACGAGTCATGCCACGTTCGCTTGTCGGCTTCTCGAGGAAATAATTACGGCATTCTTTGCGGTTTGGCATCGCGTTTTAATGGCGGCGATTATCGATACGCGAGAATATTTGTTTCTCGGAACATTGCGAAGTATCCGAGTATGATTGCGCCGCTGGATGAGGCACACACAGGAATGCTCTGCGCGCAGATTACATTGGCAGATCGAAGGAAATGCGCTTCGTTATAAAGCACCACGCGATCTAATTTCAACAATTCATACAAAATTCTGCAAATGATTGTTATAAATTCGGAATTGTTCGGAGTAATAGCTAAATAAATATTGCCCCAATCACTCGAGATGGAGTCTCCCATCAAACGGGCATCTCGCCTCTCCGCGGATGTCGGCGCGTTTGTGCACCGTGAGGATAACCATCGAGGATGTAACGGCGATGTGGAACCGCGTCCGAAATAAATATGTATATGTACATGCGTGCGTGCGTGCGTACATACCGCTTCTCGAACACTCATTCCGCGATCAGCAGGATCGGCTTTACCCGTGCCTACCGGTGCGCGCGCCATTGGCTCGGCAGAAACGATCGAGAAGTGGGTCAACCGCTCGAATGTCTTGCCTGCTGCGTTGCGTCTCTCTCAACGGAGCCGCTTTCTCTTCTCTCGCGCACAACGACGTCAACGACTCTTCCGTTGGAATTCTAACGCGCTCCTAACGCGCGCGCTTTTCTATCTCCGTCTATCTCCCTTATATTTCTCTTTCCTTTTTTTTCTCGCATCTATTCTTCCCCGTGCACGCCTTTCGTTTTTAATCGCCCCCCGTGATCTTGAAGGCAAACTAGTTTTGGTCTTCAGTACACCTCGATCGAATATATTTGATGTATTATAATGGACTGACAATGAGTTTGTGATTGACTGAGTTTGTTTGAACTTTGAACATTGACGAATGCGCTATTTAATACGTAGAATGTCCACAAGCTATGGATAATTAGGCTAATAATGCCGATACGACTGTTTATGTTGAAGTGCGGAAGCATGCTGCACGCGCAATTGGAGATCTGGAAGGCCGCCGTCGAGGAGTCGCCGCGGAACACTCTGGCCGCTTCCTGGAGTCCCACGGGAGTAGTTCAGTCTCCGAACAGCGCCGTGACTCCGACAGTCGGAAACGCAACGGCAGTTAGCCTCAAGGAATCTCCCTGCGCCATTGATTTCTCAGATGGTACGTTATATGTTTCTTGTATTATTTAGAGGACCATTATTTATCGAATGATCATTCATCTTGAAAAAAATCAAGTGGACTTGCCTGACTTTCCACGCGCGAATAAAACGTAACGCACCGCGCGTGCGAAGTTGAACTACCGATACTGATAACTATATAAGCGCGATATAAATCAGTCTCGCTTCTTCTATCCCTCACCCCTTGCGTTCCTTTGATTTCTCTGCGTGCAGACGAGGACGAGGATTGCGCTTCCGCTCAGAGCGGCGGTAACGGTGGCAATGGCGGCGGCAAGATGCGCAACGGTGGCAGCCACATCCACCTCTGGCAGTTCCTGAAGGAGCTGCTGCAGAGCCCGAGCGTTCACGGCTCCTGCATACGCTGGCTCGATCGCAACAAAGGGGTCTTCAAGATCGAGGACTCGGTGCGCGTGGCGCGGCTCTGGGGTAAGCGGAAGAATCGGCCCGCGATGAATTATGACAAGCTCAGCCGCAGCATCCGGCAGTACTACAAGAAGGGCATCATGAAGAAGACGGAGCGCAGCCAGAGACTGGTTTACCAGTTCTGCCATCCTTATTGTCTATAAGGGATATTGCTTCGTTTCTCCTTCCGCCTTCCCTCTTCTCCCCCCTCCCTCCCCTCTGTCTTCTCAATCTCTTCCTTTGTGCGAGTACAGGCGCCCGCGATCTGGAGCGAGTGACTTCGCGAAGAAGAGCCCGGCGCAAAGATCAAAAGGTAAAAGAAAGAAAAAAAGAAATAATGATCCGCCATGCTCGATATTATCCCGCGATGATAACGTCGAGCCACGGTTGGGTCCGCTTAGTACGCCCGTTTTGGGCGATCACTTTCGCCTTATGATTTATTCCCCTCTTTTCCCACTCCCTTTCACTTTCCCTCTCTGTCTCCTACGCGTGTGTATGTGCGTGTGTCTTTGAGTTTTCTTTTTCTTTTTTTTTCTCTTAAACAATAATATATATTAAGCACGCGATTCTCCACCGGGTCGGTCTTTCGTTTCGACGAGACTCTCGTCGCGAGGCGAAGACGCGAGCGGGTGGAAATTCGCCAAGAGAAAAGGGAAGAAATGACTCTTTCCTCTCTATTCTCACGATCGCTTGTCGGCACCTGTTCGTCGGATCCTCGAGCTGTCTGATAACACATACGCGATACGTCGACACCACACTCAGCGCGCGGAACTATTCGCCGCTGCCTGGTGCGCCGCTCCGTTTCTCGAAACGATAACGAACGAAGATGAAATCTGGGGAGACAATCTATTTTTTATACGAAAACTTTTTTTCATTCGTACACGCGACGCGACGCCGTCCTTCCGTATTGCAAACAAGCGAAGATACGGAATTAAGAAGAAATGAAACGTCAATCTCGCAGGCGTAATGTCGTATACGTATCTGACGGTAGATGAAAATATCTTTGCCGACATAATCATTACCTGTTCGCGACGGGATAAGATAATTACATTTGTTAATTACATTTTTGCGCATCTTACGACCTCTGACACGCGCAGAGTTCGCGGAAATATTTTTACCAATGCGCGCGCAGGAAGGTGTTTATTAAGTTGTCGAGAGTGCCTTAGACACGTGCGGTGGGAATCACGATGATGAAGGACGCGCCGCATTTCGCGAATGATTTCTGATCGAAATCACGGACGATGGTCGTCGCGAGAAATTTCGCGCCCGCGATCGACGGTCGCCCCCGTAGATCGATGATCACGAGGGCTTTCCGTTCGGGAGAACGGCGAGAGAAAGAGAACACACAATTATCGGCGATCGCGTTGAGCTCGAGGTCATCCCGGACTCACGACTGGTGCTGGTGATTTTGGTCCCATATATCTATGATATATTAAATACTGTATGTTCCATGAACGATTAGACTTTAAGACGATTTAGGTGCATAAGTGTATCGGGGACTCACGTGAGTCACCCTTAAGTTACTCCAAGAGATTTTTCTTCTTTCCCTCTTTCTTTCGCTTCTCACACTTTCGTTTCTCGTTGCAGCATTCGCACGATCGTGACTGCGACGTCAATCGCGTCGATCTTTCATGCTTGTAGTTATGCTCGTAAGCGGCTCTCATGCATTTCTATCTCATCCTTCTTTTCACCGCACAATATTATTGTTTAATCGAGTTCGAATTAACTTTCGGATTAACAGAAATTTCATTCACTTCTCCATTTCTATCACGCAAACTACCGGGAGATTGGGATTTCTTGTGTCATTCTCTGTCGCTTTCTCTTATACAAAATACTTTTTTTTTAATATTTAATAAGCTTTTTTTGCGATTTTAAGTTACAACGAATATGAAGCAATTAATGTAGAATTTTACAAATTTCGTAATTAAACATAAGATTTTTACTAACGTATCCACGTTCGCTCACCAATAGGTTGTATATACAGATATATATGACATAACTATTTTATATATTTGTTTTATTTATTTAATCGAGTCTGTTTTATAGTTGAGATAATGATAACGATCTTGCCCCGTGTAACGCTGGAAGCTCTTTGGCGTGGCATTCCGCTGATGCCGATTCTGTGACTGATATCGGTACCGTTTCACAGTCCGTTTGTGTAGATTACGGATTTAACCGTCGGAGATTATTACCCGTGGCTGTTTCTCGGCCGTGCGAAAGTGCAATTGACGAACAGTGCAATTACGTCCACGGTGCACTTGTTAGCATTGGACTTGAATAATTCTCAGCTCGCTGCGCGACGTTCATTGTTCAGAATCATAATAAGTATACAATGGATGAGCACGTTGCGTTACGAAGAAATTGAAAAACTGATTTGCATTTGTTTCTTGACATTTTACAAAGTATTCGTGACGGCGAACTATTCTCTATTATTTAATCACTTTAACAACTTGTATAATTGGTTTGCGAATTTAATGCTGTTCGACTGTAAATTAATACTTGCGACGAGTGATGATTCTTTAACGACGTGACATGCGGGCTGCTGAAGAATTCATTCCCTTGTTTCAAACGCAAAACTTAAAGCCAAAGAACACGGCAGCGTGAATGAACGAATACCAGATAGGTCGGTCGAGGAAATGAATTTGCTCGCGTAATTAGATCGTATCGTAAAGCGCGCTTCTACGGCTGCTGGATTTCTACGACGCGATACATAATTTTTTTTTTATGCGGCCTGGCATGGAACGCTCATCAAATCGGAAGTAGACCGAGGCGGGACCTCAAAACACTATTGTTTAATATGTCTAAATTAAAATTGAAAGATATTACAGATATTATACTGGCAATGAGGAACAATGGATTATCTCTTTTTGCCTTCAAATTTTTTATAAAAGATGTGATAATCTTAAGTTGTGTTTTATCGGTAGGTGAATTTTGTCTGTTACTTAACAAAATTACATAAATACGCGCAACGAGAAAAAAATGTCTTCTTATTTCTTGGTGGAATAATACGTTTCCGTAATCGCTAAAAGTATCTGTATATTGAAGATCGTCTGCAGTCCGTTTTGTGCCAGGCTTCACCGCATTCTGTAAGTTTAACGGTAGTTGATTCTTTAATTCCGCGATAAAACGCAAGGGAGACCCGAAAGCAGGAAGACAGGAGATTTATTCTCGATAACTGCAGAAAGAAAGAATGCGGTTCGTTGCCACAGATGAAACTAAGGAGCGAACGGTTAATTTTGCAGCTAGGCAGAGAGGCGAGAAGTATGATAAAATCGGATAACGTGAGTAACTTTGAATAGATCCTAATCGGGCGATGTGACATCACAAAACGGCCATTGTTGTGCATAACCGACTGTTTATTTATTAAATTATTAATTGCTAAGATAAAATTGTAAGACTAGAGATAACGAATATTTTAATACAGCATGTTTGTCAATAGACGTATTTCTGATATAAAATTGAAATTATTTTTTTTTTAACAAAAGTGGAAGATGTCGATATTTTCTGTAGCATAAATGATTAAGAAAAGAGAATTTATTAAAAAGTCTCTGTTTAGAGAATTTATTAATCGTTAATTAATTTGAAATGAATTTTAAACTTAATATTTTCATAGGTAAAAACAAAAAGTTTGTCCCGGTCACCAAATACGTCTATTGGCAAATATATATATATATGAGTATACATAATATCGTTATCAAATCGTTATAAGATTACTAATGTTGGAATTTATTAGAATCAGTGTAATTTTTACCTTATTGAAAGAAAGCTACGAAAAGTGGCTTGACGAGAGAAAATTGTGCTTCCATTTTTCATGATCTTTGATAATCGGGACATAATTATTGACGCGTAAAATTTTGTAAATATTTGTGACTAGTACACAAGAGAGTATATCTTTTTTTATCTGATAACCGTACAATTAAGGCGTTGCTGGTTTTATATGAGCAGAGATTTAATTAGGATTAAGCGTTGGTTTACGTTCTACGTAACCGGTCTTGTTCCGCAAGACATTTTGTTATGCATATATTATATATATTTATACACCCATGTTCGACTGTTCTAATGATATTAGGGTGGTTATGGCGAGTAGACGTGGTAATAATCGTAGTTGAGGCTGTTCTCAAAGCACGCCGGAAAATTGGCAAGAGAACAATGCTGTCGAAAATTGCTGCGTGGTCTGACGACAGATTAATATGGATTACAGACGGTAATTAGAAAGTTTAATATATCTATTTCACACGTGAACTGAGATAAGCCTCGACGAAAGCAATAATATTATTATTAACGATAATTATATATATATATATATATATATATATATATATATAATATATATACACGTATATATATTTTCTTACGCCAACATTTTTTGCTGCCGATATTCGGAGCGAATTACTAACACAAAGCAGACAAAAATAAAAAAGAATAAAAAATTTTAAACACGTGTTCAATATTTGTCCCTCGTCTTGTAGACTCCTGAAATTTGCGCTTGTATCATCCGCAATCCTTGGAACTTTCGTTACGCCAACGTTAAAATAACGGAACGCATTTTTTTTCAACATATTAAGAATTGCCCGACAGAGGAGGCGAAAGCGACAAGGTGAAAGTCTTTTGGACGAATTTCTAATCGTCGCCGATGTTGAGAACCGATCAATAAGCGAATGAATCACTCTATCTAAATTCTGCGCACGCAAAACGCGCGCGTGCGTCTTCAACAACTCATTAAGAAAATAGATCCTTTTGACATAATTGATGATTCAAAGAATACTTTTCGAATCTCTTATAAATAATATATTAATAATAATATATTATAATATATTATCTTAAAAACAATATTTCTCTCTCTTGAAATATTCTACAAAGGAGCGGCTTTATTTTGACATCTTTGCGCATTGATAAAGGTATAACGCATTTATGCACTTGATTTCGCGTGAAATCGAACAAGGGCGAGTATTTTCGCAAATCAAATTGATTATTAATCTCTCGTACATAGAATTCTCTTTAATATCACAAGTTTCGCGAGTAAAACACGTATGTATGAACTTCGTCCGACTGCTCGTCGATAACCGCGACGGGGGAGTGTATTTACTCTTGAGAGCTTTCCTCCGGAGGGAGCGATCCGGCCGGTGAGCCGGGCATTCCAATTTCAGGATCGACGTCTCTGGCGGCGCGAGGAAGAAGGGAACGCGGCCGAGAAGAAGGCGAGAATCTCGCCGCCATAAAGATTCGTATCGCTCTGGAAACGTCGAGGAGGAGCGCGAAGAGGCGTGCTCTTTCTCTCTCTCTACCCTTTCTTTCCTTGCACCCTCTCGTGCGCTCGGGCGAGTGGGCGTCCCTTTTCGAGATTTACGACGATTTAATCGCGCAATTAATCTAACACCTTGTTGCAACAACACTTCGCGCCGGAACGGCGGCGGGGAAGTAAAAATTTCGAGCGCGCAAAGGGGGGGAGAAATCGGGGCCCGCTTCGATCTATCGCGGTCGGTATCGCGGGGTCGGCGGAGGAGCTCCAGGTTTAACCACGTGTTAAAGGGGAGTAACGAGCAACACGCAGCGCGGTGGAGAGAAACGGGGGAGGGCGGGGGAGCAAAGGGCGAGGGAGAAGAGATAGCCGCGGTTTCATGGCGCGCGCGGTGCAATCATAAACGCCGCGAAGGACCGCGTATCGTTGGACCGCGATAAATGAGTCCCCGCAGTTTTATCGGGCCGCGCGCCTGCATTGTTTCGCGAAGCGGTGTAATTCGAGAGAGCGCGGATAAGTATCGCCTGGAATATGAAAATCGCTCGGTACCGATATATTACGATTTTCTCTTGTATGTGTAAAACAAAATACGCTACGAAGGATGATTCTAAAGATGTATTAACAGCAAACAAATCAAACGAAGCTGAATACGTGAAAAATTTAATTATAGCGTTAATAAAATAAAACTTGTCAATTATTTATAGCAGATGAATAACGCGATTATAAATTTACGTAATTAAGAACTGAGTTTCTAAAAGTGTTATACATATACCTTAATCTTGCCTAAAGAAAAATCGTAACATGTTACAATCATCACATATATTATAGAAGGATACATAATTCAAAGTTACACAAGAATCCAATATTGAAAAATGCATAAATAATTGACAATAAAGCTGTAATACAATATACACAGTTATATAAAAAGCAGCAGTTGTATCATAAATTCGCGCAATTTACGTAAATTCAATTCCATCCGACACGATCGTCGAACGCAAGACGTATATATAATTCGTCTTGTGAGATCCTCCAGGCTGTTGTTCTCGGCGACGTACAGACGGCGAGGACACCCCCGCAAACGGTTCGCGCTCGCTCTGTGTGTACGACCAAGGACAACAACATTCTCCGCAAAACTAATTGCCAGGTAAATATATACGAACAACGAGCGGCAGCGCGCGCGCACGTTTGTGTGCGTGCAGCGTTGCGGACGACACACGCGGGGGCCTCCACGGGGCCCCGTTGTCTATACGTCGGAATTTATTGCGCTTGCCCGGAGCGGCCGATAGCGGAGTGGGAGAGACACGGGAGGAGAGAAGAGAGAAAGAGTTCTCTCTCGGGCTCTCGTATACGAGAGCGCGTAATTTATGCTCTCATTATGCAACAACCGAGATTCATTACGGGCGACACGCGTTGTCTCGCGGATTCGGAGATCTCGATCTCGCGACGGACGATCCCGCGATGGGAGCGAAGGTGTCGAGACGGCGCAGCCGGGAAGGTCATGCCCTTTCGATGCGCTCGCGAAATCGGGGTGACCATCCTGCGCGCGATTTAGACATCGCAGAGAAACAAATCACAGCTGAGGGAAAGAATTTTACGTGAATTTTATTTTCAAAACAAAAAGCTTGCGTGTAATTTATTCTTTGAGATATTAAAAATTTATAATTTAAATTTGCTTCCTTTTTTCATGTGATGTACATATATAATTGTTCGATGCAAATGGTGAACTCACTTTCAAGCACGCGAATTTTGCGTTTGTTTATTAAATCGTGAAATTGCAATATAAATATAAATGCCGAGTTTTTTTTTCAATGTCTGAATTCTTTAATTATATGAGAGATGTTCTACAAGAAAATATGCGTGCCAGATTAAGTAAAATGCTATAAAAATAAAAATTCAAAAGAGAAGTATATACATCGAAATATCTGGCATTTTCTCAACATTATTATCTGTATTTACTGTAGCTATTACGTAAGGAAATATGAGTAAGTGACGCATTTACAATTGCGCTTAGACGATTTAATATATCAATTAGGACTGTTTTAATTTGCGAAAAAGATGGATATATCGAAGCTATAGAGCGAGAAGTGCGTGTGCCCCGTTGCGCCCCTTGACCTGCTTTATCGCAGAGGATCGAGGCGGGTGGGAAGGAAGCGCAAAACCGGCGGGGGCTCGCAGGGGGTGGGTACCCCGCCCAGGCACCGCGTTGCATCGCGGAAACTATCGGTCGCCCGTAGTGGGCCGCGCTGCGCCTGTAATCTCCGGGGCCCGTAACCGCTCTTCGGCCGGCGACAAAAAACCGGCGGAGAATGAAATACGGATTACAGTGGTTGGGCCGGGGCCGGATAATGGCCGGATAATGATGACCCCGGCGCCGATTGCCCTCCGCTACCACCGCCCGCCGCGGCCCCGCGGATCACATTTTCCCCGCCTTTTTTCCCGTTTCCCTGCCCCTTCTCACCCGCCCCTCGCCCCTCATCGCGCTTCTTTATCGCGTATCGAGATTTCCATACAAAGTTGCGCCCGACGATCGCCCGCCGTAACGCGCGCCCCGATATCCGCGCGGCGTGCAGTTCGCTGCGTTTCTCACGCGCATCGCGCGCATACGCTCGCGAGTGCATCGGCCTCGTACCGGCATTAAAGGAAAAAGAAGGGATCAAAGAATTTCCGTACAGATCGTTCTGAGACTTTAGGTTTCAACGACTCGAGTCAAGAATTCGGTTTACCGAACACGAGGAAAATTTCTAATCTGACAAAATCTTAATTCAAATGATCTAGTTTGGCTCTGTCACAATTGTGCGACAGTCTCAGTTTGAAGTATCAAAACAGCAGCGAGAGATTATTCGGATTGTAAATCACATTTCACAAAATTTATATTTTGCCCTATTATATATGTCTTTCTTTCAAAGAATTTCCGTACAGATTGTTCTGAGACTTTAGATTTCAGCGACTCGAGTCAAGAACTCGATTTACCGAACGCATTACGACAAATCTCTATAATCTAACAAAATTTTCAAATAATCTTTGATTCTATCACAATTGTGTGACAGTCTCAGTTTGAAGTATCAAAATAGCAGCGATGGATTATTTGGATTGTAAATCACATTTCACAAAATATGTTTTTCCTTCTAATTATTACCATGTGCATTTTATACTATTTACATTATTTACGTTATATATTACGTCTGACACTCGTGTAGTTAATTTTTGTCTCCCTTATTATATATGTGTGAAAGGATTAATCTCGTCAATAAATAAATAAACAGACAAATAAATAAATAAAATGACACTCACGCGGCACCGCTTCGACCGACACTTCGATTAATGTGCTCGAGCGTGTTCGCGCGTGATAGCTGTTCAACATATACGTACAAACACATAACGCCGATTGGTACCGATGAAATAAATCAGGCATCGATCGTGAGGGCACGCGGGGGAGGCCGGCGCGCGGACGCTCTCGCTCGTACAGGTGGAATTAATGCACGAAGATTTCCGATATATCGAGAGCGAGCCGTAAGAATAAATCAGTCGCTGTACGGCGAACACGATTCGCCGCGCCGTGAGCGGCGCGCGAAAGCGCGGGCGACGGAATCGGCCGGGTGAATCGCGGCGTAAACGTACCGCGAACACAGGAAAAAAAATTCATAAAACTCGATCGTCCGCTGAAGCAATTCAGTCGAACGATTCATCGCGATGAGGATCTTAAACGAGACGGGTGGTTTAATCGCTGCAACGAGGACTGCACTGGACGCCTTTCGTAACTCACCTTCCCGGAAATGTATCTTGCAGACGCACCGTGGGGCTTATTTCGTTGCGTTAACTCTTCTCGCGCTTCCTTGTCCGTCGCACCCGTTGATCCGCGGCCAGAGATCGTTTGATCCTCGTGAAACCAATCGGCGAGAGAGGTGCCGCTGTGTCGACAACCGCCGTGCGAACGCGAACATAAATCCAAATTAGCGGCAACGTAACGCGCAATTGTATAACGTGCACTCCGATCGACCCTCATCCCTGTCCGCGTCTTCGAATGACAGTAAATCGCGAGGATCTGTCGGCAGTATCGGTCTCGGTTCATCACTCGATATGATAAATCAAGTAAATAATTTATTAACATTTATTAAACCAGTTTATTATAATAAACCAAGTAAATAATTTATTAACATTTATTAAACTTAAATAATTTATTATTATACAGATATATATTTTTATTATAATATAATTATAGCTAATTGTTTATTAGACACTTATGTTAACGATCGAAAATATTATATCAATACTCGATAAAATCAATACTCTTTAATTGCCACCAAGCCTCTAATGATAATTACAAAAATTTACCTAATATCGGTATAATTTTAGCTAGCTTTTATAATTATATATATATAATTATATTTGTAGCTGCAGACAATTTATACTTTGATTTTATAGTAAACAACTAATAATTTATGTAACAGAAAAAGCCTATATATATAATATAAAATAATATAAAACGTACAAATGTGATAAATATTTTTCATTACCGATAGTCTTGAATTTGGAACTTCGCGTTTCCGTCACACGAGGTCTCTGAATTCATTTCCAATGAGAGCGCCACCCACTGTCAGTGAATCCACGCGAAGGTCACGCGAGTGTCTTTGAGATATTATTGGAAGTGTGCTCTCGCCGAAACGATTTTCACGATCATTTGACGTGAAACGTCCACTGCCGTCGACATGCTGCCCCGATTTCTCAGACCTGTTGTAAATGCCACCCAGCAGGGCGCGAAGCGATTATCCACGAGCGCCACGGTAAAGTATCACTAAAGCGAATCACGAGACTATTCAATCTGTTTTCCGTGAATCGGCTGGAAATTAATTAACATTATCATACGTATCGTGCGAGTAGTGTGATATAATATTTTTCGCTATCTTATCCAATATTATTTTATACTTAATGTGCGACACGAATAGCGTATTCAGCAATAAATGCGCTGTTTTTAGTGCTTAAAGTACGTCATCTTTAAAGCGGTATCTTATTTCTCATAAATCTATATTGGCATATGCTTATTTTATACACACATACACGCATATAAATTCACGTATTTTCATATTGCATATAAGCCGCTGGTGATGCCACGTTTGCTTTAATTGCTCCCATGAATCGTTGGTTTATTAAGATAACTTATGAGAATCTCCAACGACCTTTGACAGCACATATGGCGGGAGAGATATTGCTTGTCACCTATCAGTTACGTGAGAATTTAGTATCGTACATATCATTAGACCGCGATGCTGCAATCGTAATCGGAGCACTGTTATGCAACTGCAAATTTTTCGGCTCCAATGCTGACACGTTCAAATTGACACACGTCAAGACGCTTTCGGAAGTTTATTGCGTAAAAAGAACAAATCTGATGTTATATATAATTTTTTTTATGCTGTAAGAGGCAATCCCTTATGAAAATCCTATATAAAAAAGCAAACTGAATAAAATAAATTGGTTAAAATAACATTGAATTTAACAGACTAGAATTGAAGAAATTTTTAAGTATTAATTGCGAATATAATTGTTTTAAAAAATTAACAGAAACTATATATATATATATTACTTCTTTATCTTTTTTAATCACTAGTTTGAATTCTAGACGAATGGCTAATGGCTTTTTCAGAATGCTAATATCCTGATTCTGTTCCTTTCGCAGCGCGATGCAAAAGTCAGTGTCATGGGGGCAAGCGGTGGCATTGGCCAGCCACTGTCTTTACTTCTCAAACAGTCGCCCCTTGTTACGGAATTGTCGCTGTACGATATTGTGAATACACCTGGTGTTGCCGCCGATCTCTCACATATCAATACCCCTGCGAAAGTTAAAGCCTATAATGGTCCGGAGCAACTTAAAGATTCTCTTAAAGGCGCTCAGGTAAGTTATTATAATACAAAAGATTATGTCAGTATACATATATTGATAAATACAGTTTATGCTACAAATATTTAATAGTTACCTTTACAAGTGTTACTTTTTATTCAACTCATTAAATTGAAAATTAATCGATATCGTTTTGAATTTTCATGATTCATTAATGTTTATGCATTACTTTTAGGTTGTTATCATACCTGCGGGCGTTCCACGTAAACCAGGCATGACCCGCGATGATTTGTTCAATACGAATGCCTCTATTGTCCGCGATCTCATCGCTGCGATGGCTGAGGTCGCGCCAAAGGCCTTTGTAGCGATCATCTCGAATCCGGTCAACAGCACAGTGCCAATCGCGAGTGAAGTACTACAGAAGGCGGGTGTCTACGATCCCAATCGTGTATTTGGAGTGACCACTTTGGACATCGTTAGGGCAAACACATTCATCGGGGAAGCGAAGGTATTCAATATAGCGATGTACATAAAATAATAAAGAAAACATCTTTAACTTGTGTTCTCACACAAGCAGAAATTATCTCAGCTTGCAATTGATACACACATATGTTTCGAAACTATAGCAACAGTAATAAAGTAGACTTCATCTGTTTTGCAACTGCAACAAATGCATCTTAATTACAAGTGTCCAGCTTCAGATTGTTCTACATGCAAAGGATTTAAACATGATTATACATAATATGAGAAAGAAGAGATGATACTAAAATTTATTTATTTTTTTTTTGATAATTCCTTTAATAATTCCATATAAATGCAATGAGTAATCAAGAGTAATATCGAAATGCTTGATTTTTCAGGGCCTTGATCCGCTAAAAGTCAACGTCCCAGTGATTGGTGGACATAGCGGAATCACTATTATTCCGTTGATCTCGCAGTGCACACCGTCGGTTTCCTTTCCGGATGATCAGCTGAAGGCGCTCACCGAGAGGATTCAAGAGGCCGGTACCGAGGTCGTTAAAGCTAAGGCAGGAACCGGATCCGCGACTTTGTCTATGGCTTTTGCCGGCGCACGATTCGGTATTTCATTATTGAGAGCGTTGAAAGGAGAAACGGGTATTATCGAGTGCTCATACGTCAGGTCAAGTGTCACTGACGCCAAATACTTTTCCACGCCGATACTTCTGGGTGTAAGTAGAGATACAAAAATAAATGACACCGCAAAATACGTCCGCTGCCATGTATTTCAAAATGATATTCGAACAAAAAATTATCTCTTTGCATTTATCTTCTAATCAGTGTAAAAAAAATAATTTTTTCATTATGCTATCTGTTTTTAAAAGAATGTAACACATTTTAATGATAATATTTAATTATTGTTATAGAATATTTTATAACAAATATAACCAACTTCGAAAATTTACAAGGGGGCCTATTTCAAATAAAGATTGATAAACATGTGTCTTACTCTTCGTACTATGTCATAACAAATAAAAAAATTGTATGAAATTTCAGAAAAATGGACTCGAGAAGAATTTGGGATTAGGTAAACTAAGCGGCTTCGAGCAGAAACTATTGGATGCCGCTATCCCGGAGCTCAAGAAAAATATTCAAAAGGGAGAAGACTTTGTAAATAAGAAGTGAGAGTCTCTGTCAGGCCTAGCTGGATAGAGCGTGATCCATCGAATTACGCGTGAGAGTTGTCAGCCTTCGTTGCACGTCTTGCAATCATGATCAAGCTATCAAACAATCGAAATTTCTTTTTGACCGTAACAAATGCAAACGTTCGCGCGAAGCGCGAATATATCTTCCATTTGCCCTGATCTGCTGAAATGCATGTAAACGTATAGAATCGTGAAACAAATTATTGAACATTATATATTACAACCGAAGTATGTATTATAAAATGAGAGATGTAGAAATTACGGAGAAAAATTAAATCTACTACTAGTAAGGTATAAAATAAGGAATAAAATAATAGGACTTTGACAATATCCACTTAAGCAAATCCTTGTACAATGTAGCAAAAAATTAACGAATAAAACTCTTTTAACTAACGAATAAAGCTCTTTTAACTAAACGTAAGAAACTTTCTTTTTTATCAAATCTTTATATTTGTTTTCATGAATTAAATTTAAATTCAAATTTTTTTCGAATTATAGTTCGAATTACTGAGTCGAATTACAGTACGATTTGCCTGTGTATTGTGACTTTGACAATTAAATTTTATAAATTTACTTTTCTATTTTAAACGATAGACTATATTCAATAAATCAGGAAATAAACGTAGCGATATAACGAATTTAACTTTAGATTTATACGCGCATGTCGGAAAGCTATATGTATGTATCATTTGTAAACACCAAATCACAATAATACACAAGTAGACAACCTTGAGGTAGGCAGTAACAGATTCTCAGGCGTACAGGTAACAGTAATTCTGTCGGCAATTCGTGCGAAGGTGCAGTGTGATAAACGCGTTTTGAAGCCAAATTAAAATGCAACTTTAATAGAGTGCAAATAGATATTTAATTAATCGCGAGCTCATCTTGTATTAGTGATTATTTGGGCATAAGTATGACGAGACGCAGACTGCACAAACGATCGCGGAAGAGGGCCAAGTTTCACAAGGTGCAGGAGTTCCTTCGGAAGAATGTTCGATCGAAACTCTTTGATTCGAGAAATGAAGACAAAAAAACTACAAGCAACGTGTCGTACGCGCGTCAACGTTCTCCGGAATCGGTGCTGTTCGAATCGCCACGCCCGGACCCGCTCTACAACGAGCTCAGTCCAGAGATCATTCCCAAGCCTTCTCGAACGAGGTCGGTGAACTTAAAAAATTATCCAGAAATCGACGACGGGATCGCCGCGCGGATGATCAACCAATCGAGTCCGATCTCGTCCAAGGGTCGCGAGCCGGAGCTTCCGATGTACGATTTTAAGCACGATACCAAAAGTGTAAATGATTTTTCTAATTTAGGAGACTCCGAGGAACGCGAGCGAAACGCTGCCAAATCGATCGTCGACGACCCGTTTGATCTCGCGGACAGCTCATTCAGTTTATCGTCCTTGAGCAATGAGGCAAACAACAACGCGAATAGAACGGCCGATGTAACGCACGATGAGAGATCCTTATCGAATACCGTCGACAAAGCGGTCTGTCGAAAAAATATCTCGGGGTTAGTGATATCTCGTCCCAACACTCCCAACTTGGAATTCCTGCAATCGCGCGACGATACATACACTTCCGCAAATGTGGGTCCGCCGGGGTCCGCAAATTTCGCCGAAAAACGATCCTCCGGAGTGAGGTCGAATCAACGGAAAAATTGCTATATATTTAAAACGACGGACGATTATTTATTGGACAAGACGATTTCGATAAATGATAATCTCGTGCACGAGGCGATGAACAGTTATCTGGACGAACAATCGTCGACGATCATCGCCAGCAAATTGGGAAGGGATCGTGTCTCAGAATTCCCCGCGCATTTTGAGATCGACGAGCGAAGAGAGCTCGCCAGATCGTCGGTCCGCAGATCCGTCGATGGACCTGACGACGGATCGCGAGACAATCTCGACAAGAATAAGAGAAGAACGTCGTCGAGCGACAACAAAAAATTCGACGTCGCGCTCGAGAAAATTGGCGAACGTTTGACGGCGAACTGGCGCGAGTTCCGGAAGATCTTCGCGTATCTGCGGCGGACGGAGAAAAGGACTCGCAACGAGGACGCAGCCGAACGCGGCGAGTTCTTGTTACACAGATACAGACGACTCCCCTACGCCTCCGTCTCGACATTGTCCCTGCCCGCGTCCGTGCTTTCCTCATCTTCGCCGTTGCCTGCAAAGAGGTACAATCACGATGAGTCTGGCCGCGAGTGCGGAAAATCGAAATGGGAGGAAGCTGAGAAGAGTGGAATTCCGCTGGAATCCACGACGCCTCGCATCGGATTGATGAAACATTGCCGCCGAACGACCTTGACATTTGAGGACGAGAACGAAGGGGAGGCGGCCAGGCACCGGAAACCGGCAACTCGAGCGGATATCACGAATCCACTTTCGAAAGAGAAAAAGGAGAGCGCGGAACGTTCGTTTCCATTAGATCTATTAACGTTCTGCGATGAAACGCAGCATCAAGACAGCCGCATCCCGGAATCAACGATCACCTCGGACATTGAACTATCTGATCGCGAGGGTTGCAGCGACTCCTTGCAAAAAGTATATACCCTGCAAAAAGTTTTATTCGTCATATTATTTGTAATATGAGTATTATAAAGTATTTCTCGCTCGTAACGTGTCGTAATTCAATATAATGTGCATGGAGGAAAAATAGAATCTGACATGAGGAATATACTTTATATCAAAAGTGCCATGTATTTTTACTTTTCCGGTTCTTGATTTTGAGTTACTGCGCGTATTGCACTCAATACGAATGTATGTGCACTTTATACAAATTTGCCCACACGATAATTTAAAATTTCTTTCTGTGTGTTTTCCAATAATCAGATAGATTATCATTGGAATGGCACTCAGGAGCATCAAGCGCCCGAAAATGTTGCAACGCTTCGAGCCCCTCGCAGCCACGTGTCTCGACGAAGAAACATTTCCCGCACGATAGTCACGTGGTTGATCGCTATCTGCATTTGGCTGATAAAGAAATTGCTGCATCTCGTAAATGTCGTAAGTTTCTTGGAATTTGTTCAAAATAAAGATTCACGTTTCCTCACTGCAGCCATATTGAATTACAGCCGAATCTATTTTTAACATTGAAATCAAACGAATTCCGTACTTTTAGCACGTAGAAAATAAAAGCATAGAAATAGTTTTTTTATAAATAACTTGATACCAATTTTTTTCAGAATTATAAGAAGCTATGGCAGAAATTGATCATCTCGCCTTCGTCGAGTTTTTGGGCAAAGAAATCCGATCATCTGATGGAAACAATGCGTTCTGAAAAGAAAATATTACATGCCATGTCGGAGAAAATGATGAGACTTTCGGAAGATTTCGTCCAGGTAAAATTACAAATTTTTCAAATTTATTATTTACTCTATGAAGCTGAATATGCTCTTGCTTTTATAAGATAATCATATTATTTTTTAAATATAAGTGTAATAAATATTTACGTGTATTTAAAAATCTGTATATTAATATTATATATTCTTGGTCCTAGATACGAACGAACATCGAAGCCACTCTTAATGCTCTGACAGCCGAGATGAACGCCTTTCGTGAAACTGGTAAAAAAATGACGGATGATAATATGGCATTGCTGCAGGAGCTGAAGAAATTGCGTGATACGTTAGAGGAAGTTCGAATGAAATCTTTGCAACCGGTTCTTTTACCTTCTTCGGGTTCTACAACTTCCCCTGTTTCACCTCCGCTTCCACCTCCACCTTCACCTCCACCACTCCCTCTTCCTCCTCCTCCACCGCTACCATCTTTGGTATTTCCTCCGCTGCCGCCGCCACCACCACCATCACCACCGCCACCGCCACCACCGCCACCACCACCGCCACCGCTACCTCTTTCATTTCCTCCAAAAGCATATACTTCGGAATCAGCATCATCAATACCACCCCCGCCCCCTCTCCTCCCTTCGACTTCTTTGCAATCTTCAATGCCATTGATACAACCGACAACTCCCAACAATAGCAGAAGTAACAAGAACAGGACACCCACAAGAAAGTGTTCCACGCCATTGTTCAACAGGCCTAGCATCACCGTCGAGGACTTATTGAAAGTCACTTTGAGAAAGGCTCCACAAAACATTCACAAAGTACTATCCAAATTCTGCAGAAATAGATAAGATTGCATCATGATAAAATCGTGAATATAAATTCCCGAGAATGATTGTCTTCGATTTTTAATTTCTGAATCACACGAGAATTAAACTGAAGTTATAGGCTAATGTGAAATTCATATAAGATCGGATCAGAAAGTTATATATAGCATCCTCCATTAAAAAATATATATATATAATCCAAAATCTTTAGAAGTTATAAAAATAATTAAATCGAAAATAATCATGTCGAGAGAAATTAAAATATTAAACTTTAAGTATAATGCGAAAGAAAATTGTTTTTTTGTTTCAATCCTTGTTAAAAAATTAATGTGTGCAGCGTATGACAAATTACGTTCTTTTTAATTAATTTTGAATTTCTTAGCAATTCGACATTTTCTTATTAACATTTAATGACTGAGAATTAATATTGAAATAACGGAAAAAAGTATTGAAATATTAAAAATAAATTATTCTATTTCATACATTTCAGGAAAACAGACGAAACACTGTACCAGCCTCAAAAGGTCCAGTCGTGTCCTTGGAAATGTTGCGCAACGTAAAGCTAAAATCTGCGAAGCGTAGACCTAATGATCAAACTGGAAAATCGCCCAGAAACGGCCGAGTCGTTAAAGGCCGAACCGCGTCGAATATCACTCTCTCGCCGATCTTGACCGGATCGGAGGATAATTTGGAGCGGATCCTGCGGCGAGTTGATCTGAATAGACCAAGGAGATTATTATCTGGCTCAAGTAGCTTTCGCGAACGCGATTTTACGAAAGAAACGCAATATCAGTCGTTAGAAACACTGTCGTATAGCAAATCCACGTTTGAATAACTGCAGTGTCAAATATATGTATTGTGACATCGGAAACAAGAAATTTACATGAAATTTTTAAAAGAAAAAACTATACGTTAAAATAATTTCTCGTCTTGCATATCATAAACATATTAGATATGTCAGATTTATGACATTTTATAAAAATTTAAAAATATAATTTAAAAGGATTTTTTTATTTTATTAAAGAAAAATTAGAAAAAAATTAATTTATAACGATATATGCAAGGAAAAGAAATTGAATTCTCACTTCTGATGTCATTATCTAATTGACTGCAATAAAAGATGATTAAAAGCTTAAAAAATTTAAATTATGTTAACACAGACGTATGACATATTCGTCATCTAAAATTAAAATACCTAATTTATATTCAAATATTTAATATTAATGTTTAACAGACGAGCTCAAAGCTCTTTTCGCTGCGCAATTTTTCTGTAACTGGCTGGCCGAAAATTTAAATTGATCTTTTTAATAAAACTGTGACCAAGGCATAGATTTGTAATTACTTTATTTGTAGCTTTCATGTGTGTGGTTTTACAGAAAAAAAGATTGTATCCGGTGTATTCGCATCGATTGTAATACAGAGCGTAAGAACGCATGCGGATCCAAGAATGTAAAATCAATTCCTCCGAACGATGATGAAAAAAGCATTGCGCACTGTTATTTGTTCATAGCGATCAGTAATGTATCGAAACCAATGAAATCGAACAGATCCAATGGTGGTTTGAAATTTACATAGTTTGTCGAAATGATCCAGATGGTCTCTGATTAATGTTTCACGATAATGTAATAAACCGGTAATGTATTGCCCGGTCGAGCTAATAATTCATCGGCGTTCAGAGATCGCTACCATCCATTCGTTGCCACCTGACGCGGTTCTTTATTTTTTTTCTTTTTACTTTTATGTAGCTAAATTCCTTAAAACACTTTGTCGCACAGATACATGCTATGTACTTGAGAAATATATTTATATATTTATATATATGCGCGTGCGTTTTACAGCCTACGACGGCATCCGCCTCGCTCCGCAGTTCTTAATTTAGAGCTCTGTTTACCTTGCACACAGTTTTCGCGCGATTTAATCTTCTCGATTATAATCGACTCGATCATATCATATACTCGAGCTATTGATGTTACTACCCGAGTCACTATCGGATGATCCCGCGCATCGAAATTATTTCTTCGTTTCTTTCTGTCCTTCTCTTTTTAGCCTACTTATTACGGTTCTTACAATTACATTCGCAAATATACTTACTTACTTTACGAGAGCCGGTTGATATTATTTTGAATTAATTCTCATAACGTGTGTCATTTTTAACATGATTATCAATTTTATCGTTACAATACCTAAATACAGGAGCACGATGGACACCAATTATTTTTCTGCATTTTCGTCTTCCTCGCGGAGAGGTTGCGATCCGCGTTATTTCTCGCCGGATTATGCTTTTCTTGTTGTTGCCGAACGCCTTGCTTCTCTCTGCTGCGTTTAAATTCGGCATCTCCCCTCCGTCACGTTATCAGCGAGAAAACTGAGTGAGCTTTAAATGGATTTTGGTAGTTCTAGCTATATAATAAGTAGATAAGTTTAATGCGTAAAATGGTCAATAACTAGCTAAGCTTACCTCATCGATCTGAAGAAAGGATACTTTTCACTGTAAATCTCTACGATCCCGATAGACTCCTCATTATACAAGAACAATGGAATGTCTCAACGTAAAAATCGATGGAATGGCTCGTCGATGAATCGGCGAATGGATAATTACAAATACTGATTCCGACTATCGTCCATCCGGAAGGGAAAGACGAGGATAGAGAAATATGAATATATTTATAATATATATATATAATATATATAGAGCGTAAATTGCGTGTGTAAATGTGCGGGTGGAAAAAGTCGGGGTACAGTCATTTATTCTGTTCTTATACCACAGCAATCGATATTTAGTTTACACAACGGGCGTATGAAAACGTACAACCACATTACAGACTAGCTAGATAGTTACTTTGTTTGCTGTGAGTAACGTAACGCGCTAAAAAGGCTCACCTACGATAACGTAATCTTTTTCATTTTCCCCCTTCTTTCTTTCTTTTTTTTCACCTTTTTTTTCTATCACGCTGCTGCTCATCGAGCTGACGCGATGGGACGCACTCGCCTCGGAAGAGATGCGTGAAAGGATCGGAAATCGAGAGATTTCGCCGTCAGAGAATGATTCGATGACATACGACGCTTTACCGCTTCTCGCTCACACGTTACAGAGCTCCTTCGCGACGCGGTCTCCATACGAAAGCTCACAAAATCAGGCGTTATTGCATTTGACGAGGTACAGAGTGGGGTGGGGGAAGGGGAGAGAGGGTGTAATCGAAGTAAGCACATTCTCTTCTCCTCAGCTCGGCTCTATGCCAAGAATCCATGCATTTAAAATTTTTCTTTTCGGCTATCTATAACATTACAATCATATAGGATCCTGTCGGAAGTACATATCTTATTACAGGGTACAAGCTCGAAAGCGAGGTCTGTCTTGACAAACAACTGACAAGGAGGGCGCCGCCGTTATTTCCGTAAAGAGAGAGAGAGAGAGAAAAAGAGAGAGAAAGAGGAGAGCACGGGGAGAGAAAGAGAGGAGACACGCGCGAATTATCTTCAAAATAAATCGATTTACACGCACACGCTAACAAACACCGTAATAATTATAGTGCGCGCGGGATGAAGTCGTGCGCGCGATAAAAAAAGAAACGAGGAACGAAAAGGGGAAGATTGGAGGAGAACTCCAGGTGGTGGAGATGTAAGAAACGGACAAACATGTAAATATATCCCGGTATATTGATGTCATGCAATCCATACGCGCCTTTTTGTTCCTCTTTCACTATTGTTAAAACATAGGACACATAATTCGTTCTCATTCACCGTGGATGGAAATAAAATCTGAATTGCCGAGGCTAAATACCGACCGGCGCCGGCATCGACGTCGGCTCGACGACGTTCACGACTTCCTCGACGTCGCGTTCGCGCGTAACGTAACTTCAATCGAACGCATGCGAAGTGCAAACACAGCGATTTCCTCTCGATACGCAAAAACGGGGCAATGGAAAAGTGCCTTTCTCCTAAATGCTTTGCAGTCTCACTATTTTACCGCAAGGTGCGTGTCCTTTTGTTTCGTTACTTTCTGCGTGCTCTGTAACTCAATGTGTATATATATATATGTGTACGTAATATAATGCCGAATGAACTGAATGATTTATTTTATTATTAATTTCTGTTGCTGTTGTATTTTGTAGTCACTGCTGCTGTTGCTCTGTTTTGAAGTAACCATACGGTGCGTGCTTTTTTTTTTTTTTAAAGAGGGTCACGCAAATTTCTAAAGATCTCCCCTTCCCACCCCGAACTGCCACCTGCTGAATTGGTTTTTTTTCTTTTGCTTACGAGTTATTTAAGAGTTTTTTCTTGTGTCTCAGTTTTATATGCGCAAGATAACACTCACTACAGCTAGAGTTACGATACGTCCTGGTCTTCCACATCCTGCAGCTGCTCCTTTTGTTCAGCTTCACCTGCGCAACAAAAATACGGATGTTATGTCAGTAAATAATCCAGTTGAACGCACCTAAACAATGCATGTCAAAGTAAATTATGTTTGGCAAGTGAAACAATTTAATGAGATAATTTTAAATAAATTTGTTTTGTGACATTTTTTTTTCCTTTTTAATATAGTCATGATTGTGTAAGAAATATATCGCTCACCATGTACATACATGCTGGGAGGATGAGGACGTTAGGAAAAGGGTATATCTACGTTCAGGCATCGTGGGTATCAACTGCGCTATCATCTTGTTGATCAAACTCGGATTCTGAATTATAAAGTAATGATTCTACGTTCGAAAACCGCATGCACAATTTGTGATTTCTTATAGGTCGAAATAAATTAAAAGTAAGTTTACAACAGAAACAAATACATAAATATGAAACGACAGAAATCCCCAGAATGTCCCATAGATCTTAATTTTAATAACTGTGTTCTGATGAATTCGAAATATCAAATCTTTTCATTTTCTTCAGAGAAAATGTTGAATCATCCATAATACTCATATTGTATTAAAAATTTATATAAAATTAAAAAAAGAATCAACATTTATTGAATAACTATGTATAAGTTTATAGTTTAATAAATTATTCCCCGTATATAAAATTACAAGATTTGTAAAGTTATGTCGCCGATAATTTAAACAATTTTATCAATTATACATTTTTAATTTTCAGTCAAGAATATTCGCCTACTTTATTCTAGCGCAACAAATTCAAAAGTAAAAAGGATCACAGATAAAAGATCTAATAAAAGAGGTAAACAATTTTTTATCGTTTTCTAGAATTCAATAAAAGTTATGTTCATTGAAGAGAAAAAGTTTTGCATCATCTTTTTCCAGTCGCGAGGGAGCACGTAGCTTCTGGGACACCCTAGGTAAAGGTGCGTGAGACGAGAGTAGCCGAGATAAGATCATTCTATGACAAAGCATTCGTCTGCGTGTCGATCGATCGAGAACCAGGTGGAGTATGTCGCACAACGCGTTCTAGCGTAATCAAAACATCCCTCTAGCGATTTTGCCTCGATAAGTAAATGGGACACTAACCGTCTCCTTGCATATCCGACGTCCACAGGGTGAGGTTGTCCCTGAGGAGTTGCATTATGAGGGTGGAATCTTTGTAACTCTCCTCAGACAGCGTGTCCAGTTCGGCGATCGCGTCGTCGAAGGCCGCCTTCGCCAAGCGACATGCTCTGTCAGGGCTGTTGAGGATCTCGTAATAGAACACGGAGAAGTTGAGCGCTAATCCCAGGCGAATGGGATGAGTCGGCGGTAGTTCCGTCATGGCGATATCACTCGCTGCTTTGTATGCCACCAGGGAATTCTCCGCCGCTTCCTTTCTGTCGTTACCGATGGCAAATTCTGCCAAGTAACGATGATAATCACCTTTCCTGAAAGCATATCAACGGTGGATTAATATCAACATATCGTATGCCGAAATATAATACGGTTCAGCCGTTCAACAGAACGTTTCACAACCTATCTTAAGATTATAGTTAATATTAAAATTATGTTAAATAAAATATTTTAAATTTTTTGTTCCAGAATTATAATATGAATAGTGAATGGTTTTATGGACGATTGCACAGAATGTACAAACGGATTCTTACATTTTATAATAGAAGACTTTGGATTCTCCCGTAGAAGCGCACGGTATCAGATGCTTATCCAAGACGCCGAGGATATCGGCGCAAATATCCCTGAGCTCCTTTTCCACTTGAGATCGGTATTGGCGGATCATCTCTAGTTTTCCCTCGGCACCCTTGTTCTCCTCCTTTTGCTCGATGCTCGAGATTATTCTCCAGGAGGCTCTCCTTGCTCCGATCACATTTTTGTACGCTACCGAAAGGAGATTCCTCTCTTCAACGGTGAGTTCTACGTCCAACGAAGCCACCTTCTTCATCGCCTCAACCATTTCTGCAAACAACATCGGCAAACAATATCGTTGATGAAGTTCATCGACTTGTCATATGCTATAAGGTGACTTACTTAAGCATTATATAAAAAATTATAATTAGAATAAATGTAAACTGTACGTATATAAAAGAAACGTCACGTGAAAAGCTATAATTCTCTATGACAAAAACTAATTTCGTTCTATTAAACAAATATTATTTCTTTAAAACAAATACTAATATAATATGCAATAAAAACCATCTTCGGAGTAACGGAAGTCACTTTCTAAGGAACAAAAATACTGTCCTTATATATAGCATCTTGATTTTTCTATCCGTTGATGGTATATAACATTTTTATCTACACGTGACATTTATAATAATCCTTAAATAGCAAAACTGCCGAAGAGATTCTTAGATTATCAAAGTTCCTACGTGAAAATATCACATAAAAATATCCTAACGATTTTATGTGATACAAGTTTTCATTGTCACACAGCAATTCGATCAAATCTGACACGGAACATAAAATTAATCAAATTACTTTTATATTGCACGACTTTCAAGCCTCTTTACCGTGTTTATCCTAGTTCAAATTGTCAAAGGATTACTCGTAAATCCATTGTGGAATGAACTCCGTGCCGCTCGTGAACTTGTTCACTTTTAAATGGCATATGGACGTTTGGCCTATAAAATGTTACGTGCCTATCGCGGATGAAACGATAGCGCGCGGAGTGCCTTTGGAGTAAAGGGGATGAACGCGTCGGTATATATTAATCCGCTGCCCCTTGAACTTTGCACGGAAGTCACTAATACGTATTTATCGGTATATATTCGAGCGATATTCGCTCAGAAGCGTCGTTGCTTTTGGCCTCGAGATGTTTTCACGGAACGTGTTCTCTCTCTCGTGTTTGCCGGCGAGCCTGCCTCTCAGTGGTCCAACCGACGTAGCTTCATCAAGTAAATATATCCAAAAATTCAAATCGAGTAATTGTGAGAAGAAAGAAAAAAAGCCAGAAGGAAATGTCAAATGTATAACAGTAAAACTGTCCTAAGGTCATTAAAGCAAAATAGGATGCAAACTTCGTAACTCGATTTGAAGCTGCAAATTCGCTACTGCAGGAGGACCCCGTATGACACGTGTCTCCTGCGATAACAGCAGCAGGAGACACTTTGGTTAATCTCGTAAACGACATCAAAGATAAGTTATAAATACAAATGTTGACTCAACGTTGATTAAACGTTTGCCTTCTCGATAGCTCGAAGGATAGATCGAAAGAGAGTCGGGAACTTGCTCTCGACTTGAAGCTGATATCCCCATTCAAAAGTATGAGCTTGAATTGAAGAAACTCCCCTGGAGCCGCCGTGCGCGCGCTTGCTCGCACTTTGTGCGCTTAAAATGGCACAAGTGGTACGTCGCCGCTCTCCCAAACCGGGAGAGGGAGGAGGAACCGAAAGAGGGAAGGAGGGGGAGGAGGGTGCGGGAGGCCCGAACTCCGGAAACCCGGAGACCCACAATAATGGCATAATAACGGCAAAGGGAGGAAAGGACATCGTAGATCGATGAGAGGATCAATGCGTCGCGTCGCACGCACCGACGTTACCGACCAAGTGGTGCCTTCAAGTTCACGAGGGGGTGAATGTGACGTAAAGCGGACATTACAATGAACACGATATATACATGTACTTGTGTGCAGCAACGTGCGATAGCAGCCAGATCAATACTTTCCTTCTGCTAACCACCCCTTTCCCCCTTTTCTATCCTCCTCCTCCTCCTCCTCATCCTTCTCCTCTTCTTGCCTCTTCTCTCACCCCTTTACTCACCCTCTCCCGTTTCCCAACTGAACCTACCCTTCTCTCGGTGTCTTTCTCTCTGTTCCTTTCTCCACAGCCACCCTCAAATTTCAACCGTTACTCCTAGCCCTCCGAGACACGTCCTGGGAGAGTCACGTCGTTATACGTTTTATCCTCCCGGGACCGATTATGCCAATATCGAAACGGGGTTAGCTAACGTCGAGCCTGAATTTTTGGGATTATCTCGCGTATCGCGGATAATCAAGATAAGCTAGAGATAAACAGTCGATCCGGAGTCATCAGCTGACAATTGTGTATTCTAACTGTGTCTTTAATTATATGCTTCTGCCTCTTTTACGAGCACTTCTCGTAGAGTGACATAGATGCTGTCTTAAGAAACACGCACGTTTGATTATAATTTTTCACAGAATTTTTCGATGGAGTTAACAAGAAGGAAAGAGAAAACGATACGCTTCGAATAAGCAATTAAAAAAGAATTTCTCTCGGGGACAACACGAGGCGAATCGATTTCCATTCATCGAACTTTCAGCAATTACGCTCGGTATCGAAATTCCAATATTTCATTTTCAAAGGAGATTCCGAAAGAACGATACGATTTTTAAAAGTGGCAAAAACTAAAATTTATAACGACCGTGTTTGATCCAGCTGTGACTTTCGGTCGATTAAAAGTGATTCCATGCTAAAAACAGAATTCGCTAATTGGAGAAATTCCGGAAGAAAAAAAGAATGAATGACTCGCCGCCAATTAGAACGGCATCACGAAAGGAACAAAGATTCGTTAATCAGTGCCACGAGAGTCGCGCGTGAGATCTCTCGATCTTCGTTATATATCGCGCAACAACGGGTGAGACGAAGAAACAAACTAGCTTTAGATCACCGAGTCAAAAAAACATTTTTTTTTAGAATAAAAAAAACATTGCTACATCCGTCACATTTTCTTTTTATATCATTCACTTTTCTATTACGACTTATTATATTTTATTACTTTATTTCTTGAACAAAAGAATCGCAGTAATATCTCTTATTTCTCATCGTTGATAAAATTATCGATATGACAAGCTACTTTTTGCATTACTCAGTGCGTCTCGGTGCGATTAATGCACCTCCCTCTCTCATGATCCGTAAGGTTACGCGCGTTTCGCTGTTAAAGTCGCGCAGGGAACGAACGCATTCTTTCTCTACGCACGGGGGAGGGGGGAGAGAAGAAAGAGGAAAAGAGAGAGAGAGAGAAAAGGAGAAAAGGAAATCGCTAGAACGCAGATGGAAGTACAGCCGGACGCTTCAGGAATTCCCGTCGAGGAAGACACGAGGCGCGCACACCGAAACGTACGGCGTAGGGACGGAGAAATTTGACCATCTCCCCTCCCCCCCCCTTCGCTCTCTTCCCTCACCCACGCCTCGCCAGTACTCCTCGTCGTCGGCCGTCGTGTATCGCCCCGCGGCCCGCGATGCCACGGCACTCGCGCGATCGCCCCTCTCGCCCCTTCGTCTCGTTTCTTCCCTGCCTGCCGCTCGTTCCGGGCGCGCACCACGCGTGTTGCCGTCGCCCCTCGGAGAACGAGAGAGAGATCGCGAATCGGGCGTACATACTTTTTTTTTTATTATATTACCGAAAGATAGCGATAGGAATGACAAGCATCGCGCGGACGCGATCGATACGAACGCTCCGAATCACCGGTGTGTGTGCCGACGCTCGATAATCCCGCACGTCCGCGAGGTCGCGTCGATATCGAGAACGCGAAGAGAGATCGATCGCGAATCGTCGTCGTCGTAAGGCCGCTTCGAAAACCGGCGGCGACTCCGGGACGAGTCGTCAAAGTCCGAAAGAGAAATGCGTGCTCCGTAATTCTCCCATCCCAAGGATCGTCCCACGTTACGCCTAACCTGGTCCCTGTTGACTCGATGACGGGGAAGGGAGAGGGGATGAAGGGAGAACGGAAGACGTGCGAAAGGATCGAAAGAGTCGGCAAAAGCGATATCCGGCGTGTACGCCGCATCCGTTCGAGGTCCATTTTACCTGACGGCTTCGCGTTTAAAGCGGACCCTTTCGGTTACGCGGACTCGCCTCACTTTTTTCTCGCGCGCAGGGAAAAGGAGCTGCAAAATGTTGGGAGAAAACCAAAGCGAGTCCGTGATCTGCGAACCGTGCAGATTGTGGACCTCTTTACACGATTCTCGCGTCGAACCCGATTACGAGAAGATGGGAAGACAAGGACGTAGGTCGTTCTCTCTTTCTCTCTCGGTCGATCGAGTCCCGGTCGGTGATTTCTTGGTACGTTCAAGGCCAGATGCCACGAGTGGAACACGCGAGTTACTGCGTGTACCTGCTCGGCCCGTAGTAGCAGACCCGCCGGTGATTAGCGAAGGCGCCTTCGACGTGTCTATGCGTCACGACCGTACGTCTGCCGGTCGAGAGGAACCGAACCTGTCGGCGCTTATCTCGCCCGAGAGAGACGTATAGCTCTCTCGGGCGAGAGGCGCGAGGCGGAGAACCGGGAGCACGCCTAGCAACGCGTGGCCGCCACCGGTGGCGCGTCGTTCCGTCGTTCCCCGAAACGAGGGCCACAGAATCGGCGAGAGAGCGATAAGAGAAACGCGCACGAGAGGATCCTTGTGCGTATCCGCCGCCTCGTCCCGCCTCGTGCCTCCGACTCGCAGCCGAGCTGCCAAGGGGCTCCGGCGAATGAACGGATGGATGGATGGATGGATGGATGGATGGGCGAGCGAACGGGCAGACGGGCGCGGGCCTTGCCGCGCCGGATCGACGTCGCGAATGACACCGAGTCGATATCGCGTTCGGCGCCGCCACAAAGGAATGCATGCCACCGGCTACACGCTGATGGATAACGTCGTAACGATCGGCGGCCCGCCCGCCCTCCCCTCCTCCGCCGAATCACCCGGTCGCGCGGCGAATTTTGACAGATACGACGCGAGAGCGGCCGCCTCGGCGCCACGGATATATACCGTCCGGGAGGTAACGGCGAACGATGGGAAAGGTTATTCGCGGTTGGGAGAAATCTGCCGGGAAGGAGAGGCTCCCCGCGGGGCTACGACGTCGCGAGACGCGACGACGGAAGACCGGAGAATCGAAGCCCCCCGCTGACGCGGGGAGGGCGGCAGAAGCGGGGCCGGAGGGGAGCGGGGGAGGGGGAGAAGAGGAGCCCGTTGACGCGAACGCGCGAGACGCGAATGGATCGCGCGATACGTAGATCGGTTTCGCGTTATACGAACCGGCTAGGCCGTGTCCCCCTTTGCCCCCCTTCCCGCGGCCGCCCCGCCGGAAGGAGAAATATCTACTCACCGTCATAGCGTTCCGCTTGCTCGGCCAGTTTCGCCTTGTAAACGTTGTCCTCCCGTTCCGACATCTCGGATGCACGCGGATCTCACGGGTTAAACGAACAACGAGGGGCCCACGCGGGGGAGAGACGCGCACACGGAATGCCCGTTCGGCAAACGACCGCCCGAAATACGCACAACGAAGCCACACCGCACCACGGAGACGTACAGGCCACTCGCAGGCTCACTGACCAAGATGGCGGCGCCCGCCAACAATCGAAAGCAGTTCCCAGTCTCTCGCGCAGCAGCTCCGCGGATGGACTCCGCTCGCCATGCGCTCGCGCCGTGTATTACTACGCCCGTGACGTCATTGCCTCCGCCGCCGCCGCCGTCGTCGTCCCGACGAACGGAACGAACGGACGGAACGGACCGGTTGACGAGGTGCGCAGGCGCGAGCACGCACGATTCTCCTTTCGACGATTCGTTCCTGACGAATATTCTATTTCTCTCTCTGTCTCTCTAGCTGACGAAAAAGCGAGCCGAAGTCTCGCTCGTATTCAACCGCAAATTCAACAAACTTCGCATACGCGAGTCGCGGGATTATCCGTCGCGCGCCTCCGTTTTCCGGCCGCTCTTTTGTAAAAAAAAAAAAAAAAAACGTCGCCGCAGGAACGAGGAAACGCGGAAACCGGCGGAATGCGAACCGGGAAACCGGGAACGACAAAAGCTCAACAGTCACGCCGACGATTCGCGGCTTTATGTCTTCCTTCGATAACCGGGACGAGCTTTTCCAAAATTTTCGAATAGTCGATCGAGCTCTCTGTGCTTCTTTACCTTGCTCCGTACGTTGATACGCAAATGTCAAAACATTATTTTCCAGCTTTATGAAAAAAAAAAATTTCTACCGGCAAAGGGTACATTTTATACCGAACTTGCGTGGTATCGCAAGAGCCCTGGATCGAAAGAGACATCAATAAAATATTCTCGCAACAAACTGTTTAATCCGTATTAATTCGTGTTTATGTAGCGCCCCTTCGTATAATATATTGATTCAATATACGAGTTTATTCGACAGAACGAAAAACCGTGTACAATTATTACGCCTTTTATGCGATATCGCGACGATGGGTGGCTGTAAAGGAGACGCCACGAAATGAATATTCCTTTGTAGCGAAGCATATTTGTATTTCTCTCTCTCTCTTTCTCCCCACACGAATTGGCTAATGTACAAGCGCTAATAATCCAGTTTCACTACTCGATTCTTTCTCACTCACACATACGCACGCACACACAAACACACATATACACAATCGTGTCGCATCTTGTTAAATTATTTATTTTTATAATTAATTTTGTATTTATATGTATACAGGTGTGTATAATATATATTTATATATATATATAATCATTTCAATTATCATAAACTATTAAAATTATAATACAGCCAGAGGATTTAGCATAATGATCATTTTATAGACATTGGCTGCAAGCTAGTCGTTCCGTTCGGCTTATCGAGACACACTCGTAGCTGTATACCTGATAATATCGCAAATCGGAACGGCCTATGTGCTCATTAAGAGGGATATACAATAAGTTTCATCAATTAATCATTTTTATGTACATACTGGCATACATACAAACACATACATACGTACATACGTAAATCATTCGCTATAAATCCGGTCGCACGTGCCTACGAGTGCACGCGTGTTTCTCTATATGCTACGGCGATAATTTTGAGAAAGAAACGATCGTTTTTACGCTCCCGGCACCCCGATTTCGACTTTCTCCAATCGGGCGGAGCGGCACTTAGGATCGCCTTCGATTCGCGCCTCAAGTGTACTTGTTCTTGTTCGTTCCATTTCGATGATAACGCGCGTCTCGCATGCCTCTGCGTTTACAGCTCGGCAAAGTATTCGGAGCGTATCTAGCGTGTTTGAAATCTGTGCAGATGTGAAATGGCATAGTTTCTTTTTTTTTTCTTTTTCTTTCTTCTTGCAAAAACAACGCTGGCCAAAACTTGGAAGCATCATCGTCGTCGTCGTCGTCGTTTATATTACGTGTGTAAAATGTCGATCGTCGCGCGCGTCTATCCGAAATCATTGAATAAATTTTTTAATGTTTGTAGTTGTACTGTTCTTTGAATTCATACAATACTCTTCTCCGCGTCAGGATTTATTTCCACTTTGAACATTTCTCAAACTTTTTTGTTACGACATCGGATCAAACGGAAAGTGCGCAATGAGGGAAGAGTTACAGAAAAATTACAAATACCGACACGCGTCAAAATTCAATTTTAATACATGGAGATGTATTTTCTTTATTTCTGTAAAAGTAATTCGCATGTAAAAATAAACAAGAGAAATTATCGTATCTTGTTTTATATTACTTCAAATGTTTATATTATTTCGATCGTTGTTGGCTCGATTTTATTCCTCACTGCACATTTTCTTTCTCCGCGTTAATACTTTCAATGATGGGATTAAAAATGATGAAATACAAAAAATTGTTTCGTATATGTTAATAGCATAACCGACCGATTTCGGTAAGACTTTAGTTCGAATTCTAGAAAATCAGATTGATATTCATCTAAAAATCTAAATTGAAAATACTGAAAATATTATAAAGTGGAACGCTAAACTTGATTTGAAATCCTTCCTTTCCAATGACAGTAGCCTTTTTTTATCTTCTTTCCTTACGGTCTTATTGCTATCTCAGCTTTAAGCTAAAGTAATGAAATATTCGGAATTCATTCTTGCCCGAGCTTGGATTCTTTTATGAATTCATACACATGTAGCTAATATAATAAAACGCAAAAATTAAAAAATTGACTACTCATTAATTCAGCGCAAAATCTTAAAAAATAGAACGCAAGCGCATGTTAATCAAACATTATGTTGGATTAAATATTAGTTTCATTACTTAAGAAAAGAAGAGACGAAAGAAAGACAAGGAAGAAAAGGGGGAAAGAAAGGGAGAGAGGTAGAAAGGTTAAAGAATAGCAAAGGCGGTGACATGCAAGTGCAAATTGCATATCGTACATGTCAGAGTTGCCAACAAGTTTCGTCCACTTCATTGGAAGAATTAATTGCTAAACCATATCCCGTAACAACCCCATTATCACGTCAAAGTTATTTCATAAGCAGTTTAAGTTCTCGACCACTTTGCGGCCGCGACTTCTAAATCTCGGCTACCGTCACTTTTGAACTCCAAAAAACTTATCCGCGCACTGCATGTATGTGACAAAAGTCACATTGTAATCGAATCTATCTATATAACGGGCTAAAATATGTTTGGACATTGCGACCAGTCACCTCTGCTTTTATGATCCCAATATTCGCCATTATAAACAAAACAACGGCTGTCCGTGTACGGATCCTGCTTCTTCCTGAACCACAGCGGCTCGTACGTCTCGTAAGGTAATCCTGCGGAGAAGACATGAGATTGTCAACGTGAGCAAAAATTTGATTTTCGCGAGCCGACGCGAAAATATATAAATCTACCTTGTGCAGCGGCCTTTTCGGAGTCGTGCTCGCGAGCTCGTCTAACAGCTCTTTGTTTCTCTTCTAAACGCAACTTTTCTGAATTGGCCTCGTCCCACCGTCCGTCCTCCATTAACCGCTGATCAGGCCTCAACCGAGAATCCGTCGGAGCTATACCTTCTTCCGGTTCATTCAATTGACACGCTAATTCCGTGAATGAATAATATTTCTCACAGTCTTCACTGTAAAATTATTGTAGTATTAAAATATGTCATACGCAATTAAAAATGTTATCGATAAATTTTTAATAAAAGATCTCGTCGATTTTCGCGATATATATTTCAGCATGAAAATTAATTCCGTTGGAAAGATCAATATATATTATACAAAATTATGCTTTACTTATGATTACAGCTTTGACAGATGTGAAAACACCGTGTGTTTGAATTCTTTACAAGTAAAAAAAACGTACAAATATGAGAACGACATTTTTTTAAAACAGATTTCTAATTTCCATACGCATTACACGTATAATTATTGTCACATACTTACGTAGGCATACGTCGCTTCCAAGCTAATATATAAGGACCCGTTTTATAGACTGGATTATCGGGTGTGCCGGACGTGCTGATTACCGGTGCGATTTCTATCTTTGAATCCCATGTACCCTGTACTACCCACTTGACCTCCTTGTTGGAATTCATGACTACGCCCTTCACCTTGCGCTGACTATCTCGCGAGAAGTACGAATACGGTATGTACTTCAAATGGCACTTGATACCTTCCTTGTGATTTACAATATCCATATCGCCACTCTGATCGACCCATAATCTCCCGACTATAATATTATGTACTGTAGTAGTAACTTTACGCCATGTGTAATGTTGCTGGCCACTGTTAAATTCTAGATGAGCGGTACCCAAAGGAATCACCTAATTGCATAAAATTCAATTCTCAAAAAACGGCTGTTTGGAAAACACGGTGGTTGTGCAACTGTTTTGACAGTCGATTGAGCGACTGTTTGTGATCGATATGTACTTTCGGATCTATCAAACAAGAGACCGGCCATGTCGTACCTGCAGATATTTTCCACGAAATTTAGAAGCCATTGTAAACTCTTGCCAACATCGCCATTTTTTTCCTTCGCAATGTTGAGCTAGCATAGGCGGGTGATGAGACACTTGCTCTGAAATCGCGCGCCATCCAAGATCATCCGTACGATCGCATTCGTAAGTTTCACCTAAAAGGGGATTGAAAGGTTTTCCCGTTCTAGCGGCGGTTGTAGCGTAGCTAGACACAGTGAACGCAGCTACAAAAGCCATCTGTTCATAACTATCTGTACATTCTGCAGCCCTATTTAAAGAAAAAAAAGAAGATACGTCAATTGTGTCATTTTTTTCCCGTAAATTCGACACAAGAAAAAATATCGTACCTATCGAGAATATCTGCATATTCGTAGTCTTCCGTTAATCGTTGAAGCATACTAAGTGGTTCAGAGAAGTTGACTGGCATAGGAATTTTTGACAAGTCTTTGCCAATGCAGTTTTTCATTATACTCCATAGGTTCAAGGGATAGTTTGGTTTGTCAGGTACCCTGGTCCTTCGCTTCCGCTTGGAAATGGTGGTCATCCCGGTGCTGCTGTTGCCATTATTAGATCGCCAAGTTGCCTGTTGTATACGAAAACACATGAACGTTCTATTTTTATTTAAAACAAAGGAGAAGAAAGAGTGTAATAATTTGCTTACAATATCCAGATTGTCTGTGATCCTAACAGGCGAGAGAGTCTGTGCCGCTGTGGAATCGGTTACAATCAGGAACGACTCGGCGCCAGTGGAATCGGAGACAGGCAGGGGCGTCGGATCTCCCTCTGAACTGGAGCCATCGTCGCTACCCTGGGAATCGGTACGATCTCTCGCGTGGGAAATCGAATTGCTCGTGGCGATGGGTATGGTTAACGTAAAGGTGTCTGATTCTTGCGCGTCGTAAAACTCAGCGTTGTCCTCCTCATCCTCCGACGGTGACGTTGTAACTGCGGGATCTGCAAAGTCATAATTTGCCATTTGACGAACGTGACGCGAAACGTGGAAAAGTATAGGTATCGAGAGTATCGCGTGGAAATGCAAAGAGTCGGAGACAGGTAGAAAGTTGAACGGAGGCACGTGAACGCGGAATGATACACGTTGCACAAAGGTCATTCAATCGCACCAAAGGTCCGGATAAGCTGCATCGAGATAAGAGACAGCTGCCTAAGTTTTTATCGCGCGGCGCGACGAAATTGAGAGCGCGTCTCGGTCACGAGAGTGACGCGGCGGAGAGAAAAAATACTCGCGCGCGTATGTACAAGCTGCAAGCTAACGCGGCACGCGCGTCGAAGTCACGCCAGTGTGTGATCCGCGTACGTCCGCGGTCGTGAGAGATCGTATCGCGCGTAATAAATAATCGATATGACGTCCCGCGAGCCCCGCGCGGGCAGGACCACCGCGACCGCGTGGTCGTGACTCGAGTTCATTTCGCTGCTCGGGCGAGCGATTTCGCGCGCTCGGCCCTGCCCGCCCTCGTTCCCGCGTTTACTCTCTCCTTCCCGCGGCGAATCGAATGTGCCGCCGCGCCGAGCCGCGCGTCGCGCGTCCGCGCTCCGGATCGCGGCGATCGCGCTCCGACGACCCACGGTGTCACGTTCAATTCAATCAAATCGGCGCTCGGCTCGGCGCGGCGCGACGCGACGCGGGAGCGAGTCGCGGAAGGACGCTTTGTCTGTCCGCTCTGCTCCGCTCCAGCTGCTCCGCGCCGCGCCGCGTCGTCCCAAGTGCACTCCCTTGACTTCCCTCCTTCTTCTTTCTTCGAGGCGTGCAGGGACCTCGTCCACGAGTACAGGAGATGCAACGCGACACACATGAAACAAGTGGATCACAGCATTCACACAGCAGGGGCGAGAGAGAACGAAACGGAAGATGTCGCAGGGGGGGGGGAGAGACGATACGAACCAACACGAACGCACACACTCCCGTCTAAATCGTGTCGTATACGCGTCGAATCTCGCGATTTCCGCTCTCGTCCCGACAAAAATCCGATCCCGCGACTCTCGACTCGACGAAAACCGTCACGAAAATGCCGTCAATGCGACGGAGCCGTTGACGCGCTCCTCCTCGCACCTTCCTCTAATTGTCGACACCTCTGCCCGATTCCGTTGTCGGCGCGAAAGGCGATTATAGCCACTGTCCGGAATTCGGGGAAACCGGGGGTGTTATCGGGAGATAACGAAAAGAAAAAGCAAATCCAATACCGATATTTGCGGGACCGCTCCCGTTCAAGCGTCGAACCCGTAGGTGACGGAAGCACACTCGACTGTGTCATGTGCGGACGTGTATATACATGTAAGTTATTACGTTACCATATATATACACAGGGAGCACGACGCGGATAAACGCTCTTTTGTCCTATGTATATAGCGACGGTACACGGGACCGACGGACGGTGCATACGTAGACCACGGGTGACGTAATCGTGCGATAATGCGACACGCGCGGCGCGCGTTGCATCGGCGCGACGGCGCCTCCTGGAGGCCGCCTAGCGCGGCCACGCGGGCAAGCGATCGCGGGCGCTGAGATTTAAATTTTCGTTTTCACTTTCGCAAACGCGAAGGGAGAGAGACTCGACCCCACTTCCACGGACGAATATTAATCTTTTTTTTTGTACGAAAGAAAAAGATAAATAAAATGCAGATTGCAGACTCGGCTAAATGCCAACGCGCCAATTTAAAAGTATAATTTTTGTTCCGCAGATAGTCGCCGGCTAGTCGCTGGCGAATTATTAATCAGACATTTAATTGTCGGCATATTAAATTAGCTTCGACATGCTACGAAAGAGCTGCGGTAAACAGGAGTTGCTCAAGAGAGAATTTACATTTAGTTACAACTTCGATCGCGAGCTCGCTATATTATATTTATTTACGTGATATAGCAAGAGATGCTGCATACAAGCTGTCCTAGATTCACTGTATGTCCTTCTAAAGACTTTTTTTTTAACTAATTTAAAATCATTAACACTTGAGTTAATCGGCGCGGTAATTATTGCGCAGTAATAAGAAATTTTATAAGAAATTAATATCAGTTAATAGTACATATATACATATATTTAGACGTTTGAACTGAATGAACAACAATGTCGACGTACTGATAATTTGTTAGACGTGAAAAATAGGGGTTTATTGCGAATTGAAATACTTTAGGAAACTAAATAACAAAAATATTCTTCAGTTAAGTTTAAGTGGTATCTTCAATAAAATTTTAATTTTAAGCTTATTGTTAGTTATATAAAAGTACAAGAAAAATGAAAAACTCTAATAAATAATAATTTGTTACTTGCTTTCGTTAAAAAAAATTGATTCTGAATAATATCACTAAAGCACATTTAGTGGTTTAATAAAATATCGGTATTACGGATTTAATTTAATAATTTGCTGCGATAATCTTCAAAATCAAAATTTTGACATTAAAATAGATTTTATTGCACTTTCAAAAATCTTTGGTGTTTTTAAGTAACAATGTTGCATGTAAAAAATATTAGAAAATGTGCGAAGGAGTGCACGCTAAGCGGAGAATAAAAAAATATAAATTTATTTACGTGAAGGCCTATGTCCTCCTGCAGGCGTCGCTGAAGGAATCGCGTGCTGCGCGGCCTCCTCCAGGTGGGAATGTTGCCTAGCTAACTGTTCGACCATTTTCTCTATCCGCACTTTTTGGTCACGCTCGTGCTGCAGCATCTTCTTCCACTTAGGCTCTTGTTGCTGGGCTAGCTGCAAATAATCGCTGCTCGTCTGCAACAGCACAGGTTCAATTTGATCATGGTTGCGTTTCGTGTGAGATAATATCAGTGTTAGATCACATCGGAGAATGCCATTGTCAAGGGCAATTTCGTGGAATGAGACAACCCTGACTGGCATGAAAATTAACTCTGCTCTTCGCGAATCTTGCAAATTCCTACGTAGACTTTGAACGTATCATTCAAATAATTATAAACAGTTAATTACTACTAACTGCATCTCTCGAGATTTTCCCCCTCTATTTCCTCTCTCGTTAGATGAATCATCTCGCTCAGTCATGCCGATACGATAAGATTTACGAGAGATGTTCACAAAGCAAGTTCAAAAGTCAATTTAGCGAGTCCAGTAAAAAAGTGGCACAAACAACACTCATGTTGTCATCTTTCAGAGCATTACTTAGATGTTGCTGTACTAAAAAAACTACTTTAGGCGCGATTGAACGATCATCTTTAAAAAACAAAAAAAAACAATAATTCTACATAGAAAAGCGAATTTTCTAATCGGACGATATACGATGTCACTATTAAAAGATTTATTAAATAAATGCACGAGGAAAAGCAAACTATCGTTCGCGGGTAGTTTGTGTCGTTTAATTTTCAGAAGTTATTCTTTGGACTTACGTTGACCATAGCATTCGCCGCAATCCGAAAAAGTGTGGCCCGTTCGCTGACGATCTTGAATTTCGCTGCTAATTCGGGGGACGGAGGTTCGATCATTTCTAAATCGGATAAAGCTCGCTGGAGCGCGGATCCCTGCTTAAGCATCAAGTCATTGCACGCCTGTAGATCGTCCAATCGTCGCGTTAGATCCTTAATCACAGACGCAGTTTCTACGTTTTGATTGTCGTTATCTTGATACTCCTCCTCCTCTTCTTCTAAAAGAGATTTCGCCGCATAACGTCACCGAAGTACTAAATCTCGATAATATATAAGAAAAAGGCAGATGCAACACGACGGTTGTGCAATTGTACAGGCATCGTATCGATAGTACAGTCGTTTTGCGATGCAAATCAAATTCATATAAATTATGCACATATAAGTACAATAATGTATAACCATTATGGAAGACGATAGAATAAATTGTTTATAACGTCGGAATATTCTATTAACATGCAACGCTCGATTCTCTTGAGCAAAGATCTTGAAACTTATTTATGTAACTTTATATCTTGAGCTGTATATCTAAAATACATAAATAACGTAAGTGATTTGCAGTATTTTATATGGAGTATTCCAATCAGTGTATTCAATTTCAATGACAGACATTTTATAAGTATAAGGAGAATAAAAAGTCATTCTCACAACGATTAAAGAATATTAATTAATAAAATCAAGATCCATTCGTAATGAGTATAGAGTATCTTTTTAGAGAAACTGATTTAATTAATGATTTCACTTATTTTATATCATAAAATGTTTAAATTTTTAAGTTTTTAAAAATGCTCATTAAACTGCTGATGTACAAAATACTTCAATTTATTTAAAAAAATTTATTCAATAAAGATTTTAAATTTATTGTTCATATAAGAATATCGATTTCAAAACAAATTTTCAATGTTTATAAAATCTGTTTCTAATTGTTCGTCAAAATTAAAGTTTTATTACATTTTAATAATTCGTGCAAATTAAGGTATTTTAAGTAAAACTATTTGCAGATACTAATCTGTTAATCCTAGCTGCAGTACACGCTTACTTTTCGTGTTTATCAAGGGTCTGGAAAATCTCCGCTATAATTTTTTCATCACAGTGCTCAAGAAAATTACCGTATTGTGATTAATTTTTTTAATCGATCGTAAATAAACTAAAAAACATGTCCATTCACTCAGAAGTAGTCTGAAATCATCACTGGGACCCCAGAGCTTAGGATATGTATAGCTATAAGGTTAATCTTTCACGGTTATCGATTTAAAAGGACGGAAAAGAAGTGTCCGGGAAATTCCGATGTACCTATAGATGTACCGAAAACGACCGGCTTGCACAATACAGATATACACACGATCGTATATACAATCGTACAAACCAGATTCCATCGCTTGGATAGCCTTGGCTTTTGCCAGCTCGAGGGCTGTGACCCACTGCTGTCGCTCCACCTCGGTCGACGCCTTGATGTGGAAGGTCTGCGTGCCGCCGTTGCTCACGACGAAGGTGCAGGCGTCCACCGTGTGTATTAAGGCCCCGTGTAAGGAAATCGTGCCGCGGCAGGTGTGGGACATCTCCGCCGGATTTCTGAAACAGGGAGTAACGGAGACGCGACAGTCTCAGGTATGCGTCTCTCTCAGGTCGTCCCGGGATTGCCGAATGACACAGAGAAAGACAGACGTGAGTTTGCAATCGGGAGAGACTCGACTCTTTAATATGACGATCCGGCCATGAAGAAGGTTTATCCAAGCGACCACCTCTCCCTTACCTCCTCCCAAAAAAAAAAATTAAAAAAAAAATAAAAAAGAAGAAAAGCAGAAAAATCGGCACAGTAATGTGTGATAACGATTGTCTGCGTTAATCTGTGACACCATATCTCTTATTCGACGGGAGGGACGGAGGCAGGTGAAAGGGATGCGGGGGGGGGGAGAGGGGGTCAGTTAGCATTGAAAAGTATGGATTTATTGGCGTAATTCGGGAAAAATAAACACTCGATTACGCCCGAATGAAAGCGATCCCATTACCGTCCCATATTACAGATCCGACTGCTCTCCCATCCCGACGTGTTCATATAAACGAGTGTCTCCTGTCGCACTCGCGGTCGTCGGTCAAGAGCAATCCGTGGGAGTTATTCTCCCGTCGTACGAAACGACAATTCAAAGACCGGAGAAGCGGGCAGGAGGGGAGGAGAGCTCTCAATCGGATCATGCACGTGAGGTCACTCGAGTTAATCGAACACGCAACAATCACGATTCCGCGTGGAAGACAAAAGGGAAAAAAAGAGTCATGCTATCGCGCTCGGAATCGTGGACACAGGGTATCCTCGAAATGGATCGCCAAGCTCGGGGGATGTATTCTACTTGTCGTGGGGATGAAAAGAGAAAATATATGTGATCGCGATTAGTCTGAAAATTTTTGCTTCCTGCAGAATTGCAAACCCGCAGCGGTGTTTCGCAAAGAATACGAAATTAAAGTCGTATCTCAATAATGAAACAATAATAATACTCTGGCAAAGGTTGGTTTATCGTTGTGCTAACAAGTATGTGACGAATCTATACGTCGCAGTAAAAGATGCGTAAATCCTTTCTCGAGTCTATAAAACGTCAATGCAGAGCGTGTAGAAAAAGATGGCTTTAACAATCGATTTAAAAGGCAAGACCGAGTTCCATTTCACGAGTAAATCACCATGAGTCGCTGAGAAATTCTTGCGAAATTTTGCGTAGATGCAGAAAAGTGTAATTTGGTAAGAATGCAGTTCCGGGTCTACGATTGCATGATCGCGTGATCGCATGATCATCCTTAGAGCGAGTAAAACGCACTCAAAGTTTATTGATCTATTTAAGGACACCCTGTATACGTTCAGGTAATTGGCGGAAATGTGTCTCGAAATTCTTGTATATTTACTTTTCAAGATTACAATCTTATAGCATCGTCCGCGGTATCGCTCGTTACGTAACCTTTGTTAAATATTTGCGATGAGACATCGGCATAAAATTCGACGAAATTTTCACAATAAAACGACTTTCAGAATTTATTGGAAAAGCAGGAGGCCATTGTTGAATTTTGATTGATCGTAAATTGTTACGGCTATGCCTGATACTCGTTGATAAAATTCATTTTATTCGGCAGTGAAATATTGACCCCATTTTTCTAAATCTAGTATCCACGATATTTATACAGGGTGTCCCGAATTACTTTCCTTCAAGCCGTAGATTCTTTTATAGTGTACATTCGAGTTAAACTTTCACTTATCGGATATGTCGAAACACGTATCTGCAGGCACTCATATTTTTATTAAGGAGAAACAAAATTTATGTCAAATTTACACAAAAAAATTCGCGGCTAAAAGGAAACACCCCGTGTATCGATAAATGTTGCGTCGAATTGTCGTCAAAATATCCTGATATATAAAAGAAAATTCAGACAACACGAGATCTCTAATTAGAAAAAAAAAAGGAAATTGTGTTTAATCGAGAGAAAAGGAGGAAGTTATTCGATAATGATTACGAAATGTTTTGGTTCATCGATCGCACGCGGAGGAGGAAAAACGTAAAATTAATCTGCGGATAATTTCTTCTACACGATTGGTACAACTATCGAGCGTCCGTCCAAAAGAAGAAACAAGGGAAACAAAACAGTCTAATCTAAGAGATACCGGTAGTATAGCTATCTCGTTGATCCGACAACGACCGTTACGCTGTGTGAGACCGCTACAAAAGTGAACAAAAGTGAATGAGACTTGATCGGAACGAACGGAACTCGCACGGTAATATAAATCATAAAGGACACAACATAAAGAAGCGGTATGTTTCATTGCACGCGGCTGCGTTATGTAACACACACACACAGAGACACATACACACAAAGAGAAAAAGAAAAATAAAGAGAGACAGAGAAAATAAAAAAAAAGAATAATGGAGATTACAAGTGTTATGTTTAGTATGGCTTAGTGTACGAGAAGGATACGTTTAATTTCCATATTCACATACATATAATGTGTAATATAACCACCGATATACGTTACAGGTAGATGGAGAAAGCGGACAAGATTTTTTATTAGGGTCATCAATAAGTTAAAATTTTACGAAAAAATGTAAAGTTATATAATGTGTAAGTGTGTGTGTGTATATGTGTGTGTGTGTGTGTGTGTGTGTGTGTGTGTGTGTGTGTGTGTGTGTGTGTGTAATTGAGTATCAAAAATGGCAACACAAATGTCTTTGGGGGGCTGTTTTTAATTACAAACTCGCGAAGAGGGATAGGGGCAGTCGGGATGCGATTTCGCATATTTCGTTTTATTTTTTTTTTGTTTTCATTTTTTTTACTTACTCGGAGGCTCTGCCAGCCCTCCGCTTGCGTCGCGATGATATCTTTGGCCCCCCTGTTGGTTCAGCCCTAAACAATCCATAAAACAAACAGACCCCGTTCACATAGTGTAACACTGTGGCAAGGCTTATTGCTCGAAATTTCGTTTTCTTTCCCCGTTCTTTTTTTCCTTGCCCACCGCAGAGAAGTGGGCAATAATATCTCTCTGTCGAGTCGCTCCAAGTTTCGCGAGATGAAGTTCGGGGAGGAAAAAAAGGAAACACCGGTAAAACGTCGACGGTGACGCGAGACGTAACGTTTACACTCGGTTCGCTCGTAACGCGAGCTGCGTGATTTTTGCGTGCACGCGTGTATCATACTGTGCGAGAAGAAGCCTTACGACAGACAATCAAGAGTAAAATTCATATCGACGGGTCCGTGATGATTACGTACCAGTGAACAATCCTCGAAAAGGCATTGCAAACTCAAATCACAACAAACTGTGCCAAGCGGAGTGTTCAAAATGAAAAAAAATAAAAATAAAAAAATAAAAATAAAAATTGTCCTACGAAGCCGGTGCGCAATCGTTTGCCAGAGAAACGCGACTGCTCTACTTGCGGAGATAACGAGACTACGAGAGATACAGGCGGTTGTTTGCGCTCGTGTCGCAACGAATTGTTTTTTCGTTCCGCTATTAATTTCAATGGGGAATCCCGCGAGCGAAATTCACGTAAAAGTTACCAGTGCTACATAGGGTTACCGTTACCGTTACGAACTGCAAAGCGCTAAGTATATATAAGCGATCAGAAGTGCGAAAAGTCTCGCAGAGTTAAAATGAGAGATAATAATAATAACAAACTCGATGCGTCGTCAAATGCGAGGGTCTGTACTGTAGGATTAGAGGTATCGTTTCGGAATCGTATATATTCCTTGCTCAGGATTGCGGCATAATACATAGAAAATTGCGTAACGCAATTCGTAACGTGTTTCGTACTTGGAATGTTTGTATAACGTAAAACTCGAATAATTTTTCAACTATTTCCAGTTGAGAGACAGCCTCCAGAGGAAGACTCAAGACTTGCAAATTCATCAAGGATTCCTATAGCCTACTGATCCCTACGCACTTCGCGACGTATCCTGTAGATGCGGACGAGTAATATCCACATTATTCATAACAAGTTTTGTCATACTTTTATGTAACTGCTGACTGTTCCTCGACGCATATATCAGCTTTATACTTGCGAAGCGCTTATCGCTCTCGCGCGCGTTCCGCACATGAGCAAATACGTACCGAATCCAGGTGAAACTAGAGGTGAACATTACTGCGCGTCTCGATTAAAATTCAGCGTTCAATTCGACATTACTTGGATAAACCAGATCGAGATGAATTACGCCATTACAAAACGCAGAAGAATCGCAAAGCCTGATTTACGTACATGCATTTTCTCTCTCAAAAAAAAAAGTATCTAAATGCTCTCATCTAATTAATACTTTCTATCTCTCGCTAATGTGTCTTATCGCCAAGCTCTTTAGGACTACATTGACTACATTATGACTATAATGTCACGCGGTGGAGTAAACTCTCAAGCGAGAAGGAGCAACAGGAAGCTGTTCCCCGCGCTGTTCTATCGGATCGACGTGCTCCGAGGATAAGAAGCGAAGCGCCGAGGCTCTCTCTCAGTACTCCTTATCTGTTTACGCGCTTAACGGAACACAAAGAGAGACCCTGACAGATATATCCGTGCCCGCCGAGTTAACATTGCGCGCAAACTATTTTGCATGGAGCGCATAAATCGCAACGGTATACCGTTTGGACGTTTAGCGTTTACACGCGTGTACATACGTATGGTCCCCTCCCCGTGTTGCAGTAGATGATACTGTACGAATACATGTGACAGCTGTTGCCAGGCTATTTTTAATCGGGAGCGATCGAAAAGAGTTCTGTCATCGCGCACATAACCTAATCGCGAATGCGCGAGAGAGGACAGCCCCGTGTTCGTCTCTGCATGACACCTAGGTTCTCCCTTTTTCTCTCTTTTTTTTTAACAATTTTTTTTCACCGCGTCAGAACGACAGGGAACCGCGGGTCCGACGACGAGGAACGAGGGATCGCGTGATTTTGACGCGACGACGACGACGACGACATCGAGAGAGATCGATCGCGCGCTGTTAAAATAGCGAATGTATGTCCGCGATGACACGACACGTAGATGACGACGCGTGGGGCTCCGCGCGCGCGACCGCGACCACGAGTTCGACGTCGGCGACGATGTAGCCGGACGTCGCACGGACGGGTTTCCGACGACACGCAGGAAACTACCTGTAGTACGACAGGAGGCCGTTTGACAGGACGAACCATCTCCGTTGGTAACCTTTCAGGTAGTTCGTCCATTTGAAAAGCCAGCCTTTCATCTCCTGCCCGCCGTGCTGGCTCTTCGGGTCGCCCATGCTGCCGCCGTAGTCGGCCTGGCGTAGTCACGCTCGCGTACCTCGCACCTCCCTGAAACGAACGCGATGCGAGCCGATGTCTGCTGCCTACACATCACCCGCGTTGTACCGCGCCACCATTTTGGTAATTCCTCGTGGAAGGAGGAGAGAGAGAGAAGGGGTTAGTTGGTTGGCTCTCCCTCCGTCCGATCCCGCCGCCGCCGTCGCGCGCGCGGAGACTCACGGAGACTCCGCGAAGACTCGCGCTCTGTGAAGAAGTGTGCTTTACTGCTTTACGTTCACGTCAGCAGGTATACACACAACAGGTACTACACAGGGCGCGGTATGCGGGATCGCAGTGACGCAACGGATGTCGCAGTCGGACGACGCACGCACGGGCTGAGGCGCGACACGCACGACTGTGCGGGTCCTTTCTTTTTTCTTGCCGATATGGAGCGGAGCACCTTTCCTCCTCGGGGGCACACCACGGCGCGCGCCACGACTCACGCGCCACGTTCCTCAGTTTCCTCACTGACGGCTCACCTAACCTTTGTTACCGTCGTCACTGATGTAACATGTCTATGATTTATGTGTGCACACACACATGCATACTCGATACACACGATGTCACACCGACGTACGTACAGTCGAGAGCAAAAGTGCTGAAAAGATCCACGTCTGAACGATCTTAACTGAATAACATTGCATTTTTATTCTGGAACAATAAATCAATAATATTGCCGTATAAATTGACTGTCCACATTTTATTACGTAACTCTCATAAAATAATAGCAATACTTTGTTAAATTACTAAGTTTCATTATTTATAGCTTATAAATTCATCTTCTACCTTTAAATGTGGCGGTTAGTTTCTACCATGTTTGTTCTAATACAGAAATACGCCAATCAGTTTCGAATCCAAAATGTCCAGAAGTTTATTTGGTTTAAGTTTTTTTTTACTGTAAGATAAGAGAAATATTTTAAATATTTTACACATACATGATTTTAATTATTTCCAATTGTCTTATTATTTTCATACTTTTTATCCTAATTTGTGTTTCTATTAACGTCAAAATAAAATATGTATATATTACTTCTTTAATATTTTCATTATTTGCTCAAATAATTTCATGTAAATTATTAAGTAAGAGAATGAAATATAGAATGTCATATAAAATTCTCACTTATACTTGAAAATTAAAGCAATGTTGAGTTTTAATTATATCTCTATTTTTACATTCAAAATAATTAAATGAATTAATATGCCCAATACTTTCAAATTTAAATGTCAGATTAAAGCCCATTTTTAAACGATCTATAATTCATGTCAGATTTCGAGATATTTTAATAGATATTACAGATATTATAAATTTAATAGATATTATAATTTTACATACAATATAAAGAAATAATTGAAGAATGAAAACACACGAAAAGGTATATATGATTTATATTAAAAAAATCGTGGAATAAAAAAACTGAAATAGAACTATACCGAAAAAATGGATGAAACATTTTTATTCTGTCGTATTAATTGGATGAATTCGCGATCGTGTGGCTGCGAGGAGACGCGCGTTCCGGACACCCGGTAGAGTAGACGCGCTTGCAGCAGACCTGCGCCTGTTCGAGCAGCGGTTGACCCGCAGTAGTTCTCATCGCGGTACGTTACGGTGGCCGTGTCGTGGTGGTCGCGACCGCTCTCGCGGCTCTCGCGCGCGCCGATAGATATTCAGCGTGTCGTCGTACGGTCGTACGTTTTCGTGTCGCTCGTAGGACAACTCGCGGTGGGCCGATGAGGTGATGCGAGGTCCCACGACGGGCCCAGACTTCGGATCGCCCAGGTGAGAGGCCGCGTCGCGTGTCGTCGCCGAGAACTCGGTCGTGAGGCGAGCGCGAGCGCAGCGGTTTTCTGGGGTAAAGGGAGTAGCAAAGCAAACCTCTCGGGGGGCCTGCAGGTCCAGCGGGGGATCACGTGACCCATGTGTTTACCAAAATGGTGAATGTCCGTGGTGCGATACGAACGGCACTGCGTTCCGTCCGCACGGGAGCGGCCGCGGGGCGCTCGGATGCGTAAATAGCCGCGATCAGCTGTGCTACGTGCGCGGAGCGGATCGGAGCAGAGAGAGAGAGAGAGAGAGATAGAGAGCGCACGCAGTGCTTCGGCGTTCCGCGATCGTACGGCGTCGTCGTCCCGACCCCGTCTCTCGACACGGCGTCGCGCGTCGCGTCCCGGACGAGTCGATCATCGCCGTCGTCGTCGTCGTCGTCGTCGACGGCGGCCCCGTTTCTCGCCTCGTCCTCCGCGGCTGCTGGCATTGTCGCCGCCGCGCGACGCGTCGCTTGCGGGCGAAAGTTGGAAAGTGGATGCGATCGCGGGAGATGCCAAGACCCGACGCGGAGGCGGTCACGGTACGACGGTCGCTTCCTAGCCGCGCGATGCTGTTACGCTAGACGCGAGCCTCCCGCGATGTCGTTCGTTCGTTCGTCGTTCGTCTCGTTGCGCCCCGAGCTTGTCCTCGATTCGCGCGCCGTCCGTACCGTAAGCTCACGCTAGAATCTTTATTTCCTTACATTGCACCGCTAAGAGGGTGACCCGAGGCTTCCACAGGCCTAATTCCATTCGCCAATAATGCTGAACTCGAGGGACACCAGGTACGGAGAATTTTCTCTTTCCCGACTCTTTCACAGCCGCCGACCGCTTCGACGGCTGCATGATTGAATGCGGGGGTTAATGCTGTGTTCCATTTCTTTCTTTTTACAGTAGCAGATGATCTCTGATAGGTTAGTGCGAGTAAAAAGCACTTCAACAACGGACATCTAAATGTCAGGAGGTGTCCTCGCATAGCGCTGAGTGCTGCGGCCAGGCATTCTTAAACATGGCCACGTATCAAGTCGACTACCAGTGGTTAGTGCACGTCAGCTCGCATCGATGCCAATAGATAATTCCAATTTCGCAAGTTGTCAATTACATGCTCGTTAATGTCGTGCTATTGTGACTCGTTTGCAGGGCTTACTCTATAATGGATTCATCCAGGATATCCACTTTCCTAATATCAATTCTACTGATAGTTTACGGTAGTTTCCGATCTCTAAACATGGAGCAGGAGGCGAGGGAAAGAGAGAAGGAGAAGGAACGTAGTAATTTATTGACTGGGATTACGAGTAACAGCAGCGCCGGCAGCCCGGACGGCGCTAACGGAGGAAGAGTCCAAACTCTCGATACGATGCACGCTCTCTGTCTACCTCTCGGTGCTTCCATTTCTCTACTCGTCATGTTTTTCTTTTTCGACAGTATGCAGATGCTTCTTGCAATTTGTACAGCCAGTACGTAACAACGTTTAGAATATGCTTTAGCGTTACGATGCCAGGCACTTGATGTGCCTGTATAATCTAACGTACCGTTTAATTATACCATTTCTTTGCAGTTATAGCCACAGTTGCATTGGCGTTTCTTTTATTGCCCATGTGTCAGTATATCATTAGACCGTGTTCTGATGGTAATAAAATATCTTTCGGCGTCTGCGGGAGATTTACGGGTGCCGAGTTACTCTCGTTTTCGCTCAGTGTGAGTATAGTATGCATCTGGGTCTTGACCGGACACTGGCTGCTGATGGACGCAATGGGTATGGGCCTGTGCGTGGCATTTATCGCATTTGTTCGACTACCTAGTCTCAAGGTATCCACATTGTTGTTAACCGGACTGCTGATTTACGATGTCTTCTGGGTTTTCTTTTCGTCCTACATATTCAGCACAAACGTAATGGTTAAGGTAAGTTTTGCAAATTTTATTAAGGCACGTTATATGCAATGAAGAACATGTCGCATTCCTTTCAAATAAATTTACAATATCATTTTGCCTGGGTTAGCTTTTTCATGAGGATGCATTGTAAGATGAGAGTAAACTGAATTGTACAATGTATCTAAATAATCTGTTTATAGAGATAATTTTTGGCATACAATTACCACATGTGTAACAATAATATACGATACATGTAATTTGTTTCTCTTATTACTTATCATAGGTAGCAACTAGGCCTGCAGATAATCCAGTGAGTCTCGTGGCTAGAAGATTACATTTAGGTGGCGTGGCAAGAGCCGCGCCGAAACTACCTTTACCTGGAAAATTGGTATTCCCATCGATGCATCAAGCGGGACATTTTTCAATGTTGGGCCTCGGCGACGTTGTCATGCCGGGTCTCCTGCTCTGTTTTGTTCTGCGATACGACGCATACAAAAAGACTCAGCTGTTGCCCGGCGGCTGCGAAACTGGAGTACCGCCGCCGCGCCATTTCAGCCGAATTAGCTATTTTCATTGCTCCTTGATCGGTTATTTTCTTGGTCTACTTACCGCCACTGTAAGCTCTGAGGTGTTCAAAGCTGCGCAGCCTGCCTTACTGTACCTTGTGCCCTTCACTTTGTTGCCGTTGCTCACGATGGCGTATTTGAAGGTATCGTTACGTTTTTCATCTATTCTAATGATGTGAATTTAGTTACATTAAAACATTTTAAAATGTTGGATTCTATCACAATGACATAAAATTAAATCTTTTGCAAAACTTTTATTAAAAAATGCGAATATGTTACACACACAAAATGATTTGTGAAGTAAAATACATAAGATTATGTGTGCGTTAATTGTTTACTTCCAGGGAGATTTGCGTCGAATGTGGAGTGAACCATTCATATCTCAGCAACCTTCTAAACATATGGACGTTTGACAAGAGTCATGGGTCTCTGTATATTGTGTTGTATTGGAGGCAAAATTCTTGCATGATATTCATCGTCATATAACTTCACATTCTTATTTTCATCAATGTCATTTAATGTAAGTAATTTTTTCTACACATACACACATGTGCGCAATTCATTCGCATTCTTTTTCAAAGTCAATATGACATACAGAGAATGAATCAGATCTTAAGGATCAATATGATTATTTGCGATGCAAAAATACATGTAAAAAAAATACATTATACCGCATAAATAATTTAACTGTAATATAATGTCACGGATGTAATGTTAGCGATGCAAAGAACTTTTTACCGAAACAATAGAGAACAAAACAAAGTCTCTGAGAATATTTCTAGAATGCCAAATGGACGTATACTATTGGCATTCTTTCTGTGTCTTAACTTGATGTCGAGTATATGAATAGATATTGTGCACAGTAGATAATCGCAACCGATAATTATCGTCATTTTCAAGCTACTAAGTAGTAACTAAAGACTATGTATCATATGGTTAATTTAACAAACGAACAAAGGAAGATCTTTTACTTATACTGTAGAGTCATCGTAAGAAATAACATATTCTCGAAAAATATTTACTTTTAATCGAACAAAGCATAGAAAACTCAATATTAAAGTACCATAAAATTTAATTACAAATGACTAGAAAGACTCGTCGCAGAATACTATTTTGGTTTCACTATATTCAATCAGAATCGAATTACTTGCGAATGTGTAGCTATGAATAGGATAATTTATAAACTGTTTGAATATTTAGATAAGAATCCAATACACATATACGTGTAGGTTGTGACTTTGTTTTAAAGTTGGTTTAACGCTGAGCAAGGTATCTAGTAATATTAAAAAATAATTGTATATATTTATTATCATTTTCGTAAAACTTTTAAGGGGGCACAACGTTTGGCGATTTGCGATAATCAATAGCACGCTTTTCGATACCGTGTTTTGTTTTGCTACTCGTTTGTTAAGAAGTCGTCTATTTCGGAAGTATAGTTCATTGTCATTCTCCATGCGTAAGTAGAAGATGAAGTATGGAACTCTGCGCGTTGTTAAAGATAATTACAAGAAGGTGTAAACAAAAAAAAGCTTTCTAAACAAGCTCTTGCTATGGATAGGCTCTCAGAAAGACTTTATACGTTTATTTAAGGACAAGACTGAAGATAATATGTATGAAAACCAATTTATTAAGTAACTCTTCTGAAAAAGATAAACAAGTTTTTCCATTCTACCATTCTCTTAGATCAATTCTATAATATCATAGAGATTAATGAAAAATAACATAACACATATTCTAATATAATAGTATTATACTATGTATCTAAGAGAGATGGAATTACAACTGCTTTCATATTATTTCTTATTATTAAGTTACGTAAAACTCATAATCACTGATCAGTTATACATATTTAACATATTGCCTGTGAATCATTTTTTTTTATATCATTATACTCAGCGAATTATTAAATTATACGCATCAGAATAATTTATAATTTACAATTCTTTGGATTCAATTAGAATAGTATTTTTTTAGTCCGATGAAAAATACATGTAATGGAGAATTATTTGATATTCTAAAGTAAAGTTAATTTGTATATTAATATAGAAAAATAGAATTTGAATTTTATTCTACAAGGAAAAGGCATTTCTAACATCATCTCGTCATTTTTGTAATAATTATTTTTAATATTATCTCATTCTTCATTTGTCTACCTGTCCATAGCACAAGCAATTTATTCTTCATTATATATATATAAATTAAATCATTTTTTGACATTTTATATCACAAATCAGAAAATAAGTAATAAAATATATTTGATTTCCATTATTTCCATTATTTTTTTCAGAAAATTACAGAAGATATGTTTGTAAAATAATTTTAACCAATTTAGCATATATTTTTTTCAACAGTGATTAATGCTCAAATCATCAGTTTTTCTCTCAACAGTATTTTCCTTTCTTTTTTAAAATCAAGTTACGTACTGCAACATGACATTTATATATTTCTGTAATATACATTTTGAATTTTTTTTTCTCTTCCAATGTATGTACATACGAATAATCTCAAGAGGCAAACTTCACAGTAAGATCTGCGTAATGCCTTTATAGAGAGATTTTGCTTATTAAGCAAATAATCGAATGCAATGAATTTTGAATACGACGTAGCATGTATCTTTAAGAAAACGTTCAAGTTTTCGGACATAGATTAGTGCAATATAATTTATAATTTATAACAACAAGTATCACACAATACTTTTGTTATATTGAAGTAATTATACTATCCCCGTTTTGCTTACAACGACTCCTTTAATCGGTGAGTGTTTTTGTACAAAAGAAGTTAAGACATAATATAATAGAAACCGTTTATAGTAAGATTGTAACTTAGTTTATGGTAAAAACGAGAGGTACATTAATTATAATACCTTAATTTTTTTTCTAACATAAGTAAGAAATCATGTTTTTTCGCTGAATATCCTAAGCTCTAACGATTTATTTATTGACTAGAAAAATTATGTAAATTTCAGAAAGTGTACATAAAATATAAGTATTCATTCTGACTGCGTGCCATTCGGGGAGCGTGCTATCAGCGCTATTGTATCCTTCTAGCCTTATTTTTCTAATGAACGATGAGGGCAGAATAATACAATAGCACGCTTAACGGCGCGTTCCCCGAATGCAGCCATTGTCCTTCAGTTTTTCCACAAACTAAGTGACGCGATGAAAAAAAAGGATACTATATATATTAGCGATACGACACATGATAGTGACAGAATGATCAAGGAACAGGTTTAAATAAAAATCAAGAGTTAAACCGTATACACACAGATATTATTAAATGCTGGATATTATATAGGTAATATACTAAAGAGCACTTGCTTGTACTGTTGCAATTCTCGACTTGCATGTGTACAGCTATGTACATTTTTATATATAATAAAACTTGACCATTTTCACATGGTCGCGTTTGAAAAGTAAAGTTATTGATAACAAAAATCCACACATAGTGTTCTTTTCTTACGTCACTCTGATTAAAAATATGTTTTTTAAATTTGAAGAAATAGCACCTACTTTTTAAACCTGAGTATTCCTGCCTGCCACAAATTAATTTACATTCCAATTACAATACGATATTCCTATTAGCTTAATACTTGAATGCATTCTCTTTTATTTTTGTATAATTATTTGCGTATATATTAGGGATATTATTGTCTCAAACTTATACGCTAGTTTGCCCTATTGTCACATTGTCCAAGTTCCTCTTTATACTCTCCAAATCTTTCATATCCGACACCGCACTTTCACACTTCTGAACTACTAGAGAGTGATAAAAGTGAACAGCGAATGCGACGAAGACTATGAGCACGGGGATGACTATCACGGTGCTGGCAGTGGCGGCGGTAAAGGAATAGTCCCAGAACTTGACCCAGCAGAGAATAGCCACCTCTACCAGAAAGAGAAACAGTCCGAGTATCGTGGAAAATGCCCAGGCCAATTCGATGAAACCGCGCATCCTCTCGTGGGGCGACTCCGTTATAAGTCGTGAGACTTGAAGTTTACTTATGGCTTCGATATTGGGTAAAAGATACGTGCTGATCATCAACGCGAAGATATGCACGGATACCAAGAAAGTGGTGCAGACGGCGAACATTACAAACAGCCATTCCGGAACCGCGGTCGGTTCATTTATTTGCAGTTCCACCATCGCCACCTAAAAAGACCAGCAAAAAAAAGAGTGAAATATAATTTATTACAATCGTCAGCAACGTAAGAAAATATTTACATTAGATATCGCGAGAAGTGAAGCGGATTAAAGAAAGTGATATCTGCCTTATATAACCATAGATGTGCATGAAGATTACATAGAATTGTCGTCGACGTCAATTTAACCATTTTCAGGAAATGTTGTGTAATCGTGTACAGCCCGCTCTGAGTAAGAGATTTCCAGCAAAACAGTTTTATTTAAATGATTTTCAAAATATCATAACTGATTATAAATTATATTTGTTGCTTGTTTCATGTAAACAAGGAAAGCTATTCAACCGTTATTAATCGAACGAAATTAATTGCACGAAAAACACAATATAATACGTATTTAATTTTATTTAAAATCAAAAGTTTTTATAAATCCAGGTATGTTTATAAATGTAACAAACATATTTTTTCTCGTGAATAACTTAACGTCAAGTAAACAGTGCATTATTAAAAAAATATATGTATAATTAAATAATTAATAGGTATTTACGTTTTTTAAGAATATTATATTTAAAACAAACTTTAGTTTATTTCTTTTTCTTACATATCCTCTTTTTTTTTGTATATTTTTCTATTTATAAATCGTACTAAATATGTTAATTTCAATATAACTCACAAGTATACGTAAAAAAAATATAGCGATTGCAAGAACCGATTAGGGATCTTCTCGTGATTAACTTAAAAATTTTCTTCACTTTATCTTCTTGTGTTTTTCTTTCAGTTTTTAATTTTAAAAAATATATATTTTTAAAATATTTTGATTATGTTCAAATTGAAAAAATATTTGATAATCAAGCGATTTACAAAGATTGATGTAATTAAAAGATCAGAAAGAAGCAAAAAATTGAAAAAAAATCTTAGAAAGATATAAAAAAGATATATGTACAGCCTTGGAATAGCTGATTAAGTATAAGCATGAAAAAACTGAAATATTAAAACTCATAACTACTCATAACTCATACTCAGAATCGGTATCCACGTATCTCAAAACCGGATTGTTCGATCGGTTTTAAACTTTGTGAAAATGTAAAAACGTTCTTTCATTTCCATATTGAATTACAATCAACTTAATTTCTTTAGAATTTAAATTTTAATAAAAGCAAACAGCAAAAATGTATACATTTTTTAAAGCGTGATTTTTAGTGGTATTATTTTTATGACTGTACAGTCATATCGCAGTCATAAACACGCTCGTAAAGAGCGTGAAGAAAATATACTGGTTCGATTTTTTCTACTTTAAATAATTAATTTTTTGCATCATATTATATTATTACATTTTTTATATTATTATTTCTATACTGATCAAAAAGTTCTGAAATATTCAGCTTTAACAAACTGAGTAAAAAAATGTTATGGAGATTTCTAGAGTTTGTAAAAATCTGCAAAAATAATTTACTTTGTACAAGAAGGAAAACTTCTCGCATCCATTAATGGTACACCTAGTTATTTTAATATGATGTATAATATACGAATGTAATTATTGTCACGCGCTCACCATTGCGAATCCACTGAGAAGCTCAGATGTGGTCGCAGTTGCTTTCAGCTTCGCCCTGCTCATGTGAAGTCTCCTCCACGAGAGACTCTCGGGCCCGTCGTGGTCGTCGGTTTCAGTTTGCGAAAACGGTGCCGCCGGCGGCGGCGGGATTTGCGAACTCGCGCCGCACGTACAGCAACACGTGTACGGTGTAGTATTGCCTAAAATGTGGCTACTGGAGTACGAACCGGGATACGGGAGATTGTTGATCGATCTCATGTCCAGTGATACGTATCTATTGTTGTTGTGCCTATTTCTAGACGATAAGACGAGCTCGCTCTGAACGGGGTACAGGGTGCTTCTGGAGCTGTGCGAGGAGGAGAGGCTCGATTCGCTCATCGGGATCTGCTGCTTCGTCGGCAGATACGCCAGGGACATCGGTCTGGATCTCTGTCCACCGCAGGGGAGCCTCCACGCCGAGGATTGCGAGATATCGCTCTGAGTTGACTTGTTGAATTTGCTACCTCTCACGTCCTCCCCCATATCGCTGAGCGAGGTGCTCGTGTTTAATCTCGCATGACCCTGCACGACGGCACTCGGCGTTTTCTCGCTCTGGACGCAATCGACGAGAGCGCTCATCTCTCGGACGACTCTCCGGCCCTTATTCCGCCGGATGGTAGAGAGTTGTACAATAGGAAATCACGACTGTCTCTTGGAATGCTTACGCATTATCATCCGTGTCCATCACTTTCGACAAGATGTGTTGAGCGATTCGATCGGATACTCGAAGGCACACGCTGCAGGTACGTCAAGGTATATGTATTACATCGCACGTATAATTCACTTCTAACTCTGTTCGCGTACAAGTTCCCGTATGCGCGATAATCGCACGATCGTTTGAATTATAAATTAATCGTCTAGACATCGCCGCGGTATAGCGGCTTATTATTATTATCGCGGAACTGCACGATCGAGAGCGTTACATTCCGTTCCGTATCACGTCGTTAATATCGCCGACCGAGCGACGCGCACGTTGTTATCTCTTAGAGGACAGTGCTTTAAAGCGCGGTGAAACGTGCGGCGACGGACGCGGCGTGTGTGTCTGACGCGCGCGAGCATCGCGGAAGACACGCGGAACGGCCGCGAACCTGTACTCCGGAGCTCCGACCGAAGACTGAAGGATCGCCTGTGCCAAAGTACGGACATGACGTATCCGTCTCTGAATCATAACAATAGTATTAATTACCTTCGAGCCATATCTGCGACATAATAACCGACCGTGTGGCCTCCCGCACGTATCCATGTGCAATTGTGTGACGGTGCGCCGCGCGATTCATCTCTCACGTGCTCGCTAAAGAGGCACCAATGTTGCGGCCAATGACGTTTATTTTTCCTGTCTTTTGGAGCGATGATAAGACTACGATTGCAAACGAGACACAAATTCGCGAAACGTTGCGAACTGCGAAGCGCGATGAGTTCGCGCGGAGGCTCGATGCCGGAAGACATATAAAAGCGCGGAAGACGCGCAATCATGTAAAATTCTTATCTCGCGAATTCCTCCTAATTATCCGTTGTCGAGCTCTCCTCTTCAGCGGCTGCGACATTGGGATTGATTATACCGCCAGCGTCGCGACATTAGCATAAGAAAATCAGTCCTCGTACGGCGCGGAATAAACTGCGGTATATTATTTATGAAGAAGCCTGGATTCTGACAGGCGGAATTAATCACCTATATGCCACGTTGCTTTGTACATATATGTTAGCTACGTGATCATCGGAATATGCGGAGACCTGGTATAACACATTCGTTGGACACTACGTCACGTTTAGTAGTCATTTTACTTTTTTTTCTGTATAAGAGGGGATTACCGCGGAGCTTTAAGTAGTAAAAACTCATGATTATGATTTCCCCAAGATAATTTTGTATTCGAACGGCGTCGGCTCATTTGTCTTTATCTAACGCAGGATATTCCGATGGCTCATCACGCGCTGTTATAACGCGTCTAACGTGCGGAGAGATAAAAATTATTATTATATTTTTCTTTTATGATACCAGATGTTTTCTACATTTCTATAATATAGATACCGCGATTTTGATTTTTTAACAGACCTTTGACAAGTCAGCTTGGGATCTTTTCTCGGCAATGTCGGAAAAAAAGTTATTTCTTATCAATTTTCAAGATTAGATATTTTCACAGCTAAAGTAAAATTCGATTGAAGAAAAGTTTTAAATTAATCAGAGAATATGATTTCGTTATCTGTTCGTTATTTTGAAACACTTGGCTCTTTCGACAGTGAAAAACTTTTTTTCAATCTTTATAATTTGAGTATATATATATATATATATATATATATATATATATATATTATCAGTTAGAACCTATTAAATGATTTAATAATTTAGAAAACTAAATTTTCATTCGAAAACACATTTTTCAGTCTATGCTATTTCAATAAATTACCATCCGTGAAAAATCAGATAATCACGACTTGGTGATATAATGCGTACCTGCGGAAGTGTATAACATGTTCCTTCGTATATACTAATACAACGAAAATCATTGCAGATAACAGCAGCGAGATAATATAATATCTCAGTGCAGTAGTATTTGTGCGAATAATTTTATACGACGCGCTGACATTCCGCAAAGTAGAATTAATGTATCTCGCAAAGAGAAAGGTTTCCCGATTCTCTGCCTTTCACGCATCGACCTTTTGCAATCAAACTGGTTTTAGCGTAGCGATTAACAAAAATATTCGCTGTATAAACTGTGCAAATACGCTTTTGTGTCACATCGGCACGATGTTTACATTGTGTTTCTTAATTAAATTTCTTTCTTAAGTGGCATGTACGTTTTCTTTCTTAATTAATCAACTACTCCAGCTATATATAGAATGATCGCTGTTTTCGAAGTTATTTACAAATATTTTTTCTTTCGATCTTAAAACACTTTTAGCGATGAATTTCTTATATATGCATATGCAAATACTTTAGATATAGTTTGGTAACAAAATTAAAATTATTGCAAAAATTGAAGAACAACAAGTTACGCAATCTGTGTGTCTTTGAGTGTATAAAAGTTACGTGGCCATTTGCGTGACGAAAATGCTGACAAAATCCTGTAACAAACGCGACAAAATCATATACGTACAGCACGAACGGCAGAATTGAATATTATGCTATTCCAGAGTTTCGTACACGCGTAAAAAATATAAATATTTTTATGAATAAAGTATATATTTTTGATATGTTCGAACTTTTAATCCTTAATGATAGTACATTTTTTTATTGATTAATAATTAATTTGATAAATTAATGATATTATATTTATCAAGATATGCTTATCAAGATTTTGCTAATACTTTCAGAATTATTATATAAATGTTATACGAATAAAAATATAAATATGTTATACTCTTAACATATAACATAATAAAAAAATGTACAGAAATATATTTATAGTTTAAAATCATATTTATTATATAAAGCTTATTATGTATACCACAAATATTTTATTCTTTTCTAATATAACACTATGAATGTTAATATACAAATGTTTTATGATTTTTTTTACGTAACGTTTAAATACTGTCCATATAATTAGCTCTATTATTACTGTAATTTTCAATGTATCTTTGTTACTATTTGATATGAGGTAAAAGATTGAAAGACTTATTTATCATCATTATATCAGATACGATCTACGGCCTACGCTATGTAGATACAATAAAGCTGAAGTGTTTTTCCACTTGCATCTGATAATCACATGTGTCTATTTTTTTTTATTATTGATATTGAAAGATGTACGCATTGGAAGCCTGAGATATCCCGCCTATTATGATGATTGAAAAGTTTTTTCTCTCTTAATTAGAATTACTTCAGTATTGATTCGTATTAATTTTAATATATACAGCTGAGCAAATCCGACCTGATTTATTATTTATTACCACGGTGATTTAAATTGAACTCTGATTTTATATATATGTATATATAAAATATAATTGTATTATAGTAATATAATGTAATATATCTAATACAGATAATTATAGCAGTATAATATATACAACCAATGTTATTTTTACATATTATTTATATATATAAACACATACAATTAACACAATATCCGTATAAATAACGAATTATAAATTGTGTTAGAAATTATAATGCATTGAAGTTTCTGCAGAATTTCAGGTGTGAATTAAGAAATCTTTCGAAATTCTTCAGAAATAGAAGAACTGTTCAATTCTAATTGTAAGAATTTTTTAAAATAGAGAAGACAAAAGCAAATTTGTCATAATCGAATCTTAATTTATATAATATTATGTTCGTATACATTATTACTCTTAACTTCCCCTCTTGCGCTTTTCATTCCTTTCCCACTATTCGACATTTTACACGTGACTACGCATGCGTAGAGTGTCAACGCCGCGATGCGCGTGCGCTTAAAGTTGATCATGCGTACAATCACAATTTCTATTCTTCGCAGTCTTCGCTTCGCACGCGCGATCATATGGCGAGTATGCGGAGCGATGCGGAGTAATGGGAGAGCGGTGTAGGGGAAGCAGTTAAGAATAGCATACACAGACTCGACTGGATTCGGCTGTATAAACATTGCGATACGGTGAAGACCGGGGAAGGGGGAAGTAGTTCGGGTGGATGAGCTTGTCAGAAGTCGCGAATTTTTTGAAAGAGTTTCGAGACCTTGCAATTCATGGCGCGACGATTATAGAGTGACAAGAAACGCTAAATCGTAAATAATAGTACCGTCTCTTCATACATATCTTCTCAAGGTGAATGTGACACAATTACGGCATACACCGACGCGACGCTCGTCCGTGGTCTGCGAGAGACGTACAGGTTAGCGTCTAACCAAAGAGGATTCATCATAATCGTTTAGCGTAGTGTTTATTTACCTTCGACTTCTATAAATAGAGAGCAAACGTCATGCTGATATATATGACATCTCTGCAGGTAGTCGAGCGATACCCTGGATCCACGAAAACCTTTTCCAAACGTACGGCCAAGTACATCTCAAATGACAGTAAGTGAAATAATGCGTGTCGTACGGAGTAGGATAATTATTAACATTTTTCAATCACGTCAAACCGGAATTATCTGATAATTCTGTGAATTTTTTACAATGCGTTTTTATGTCCTACATACGAGCTACGTTTCAATTACCATTTCGTCTTGAAGTAAAGTCTTAATTGTCTTATGATAATGTGACTTCAAATCATTTTGGCAAATTTGAGATAACGATATTGTACTAATTCTGTTATAGTTAATATTAGCAAATATATGATACAACCAACTATTTTAATATTCCAAAGGCTGCTATAAATAGAAATAGCCATGCAAAATATAAGTATTTTGCTCAATAGTCTAATATTATATAAATTAAAATTTTTATTATATTTTCACTATACTTATTAATTTTATCACTAGTTTTATGTACAGTAATTTTTAGCAGCATGTACCAGTGCAGGGTAGTGCAATTAACTGCATTTGCTTATATATTGTTATAAAGAAAATTCTATATTGTTCTGTACAAAACCCTTTCTCATTTGTATATTTGTTAATTTCTTAGAATACCATGGGTGGAGCACACTTATGTACACCACAATCCATCTTACAACAGATGATGAATCCACAAAATCCGCAACAGCAACAGATTGGACAATGGATGCAAATGCCACAGGTGCCACCAATAAGCATTCCATGGAGCGTTCCAGGGTTGCAGCAATCGGAATTGGTTAGGTTCACCGGAGAAACCAGCTCTGGACCAATACTTCATCAAAAGAGAAAATTAGAAACGTCAGACGTTGTAGATATGTGAGTGCCATACACTTTACACTGTGTGTCTACCAATTGATTATCTGGCGAAATATTGATGACATGTCGTTTTTCAAGTAGACGTCGAACAAAGCAGTTTATAACAGAGGAAAAAATAGCTGCACATTTCAAAGGTCTGCACATTAGCTCCAATTATGAATCCGAGAATCCGGTACCATCGACTTCCACTGTTCACGCATCATCTTCCTGTCACAAGCAACTGGATATGGATCTAGATGTCGACGTAACGAATACAATAAATGGCGAACAAACGAGCAAGCTACATCCAAGATTAGTCCTTTCAGAAGAACTCAAGCGAATGCAAGAGGAACCGATTCTACCATCGACTCTTGTAACTAAATTGTAAGTATAAATTAGTTGTATTATGATTTGATAAAAATGCAACGCTTTACATTTGAAAGAGAGAGAGAGAGAGAGAGAGAGAGAGAGAGAGAAAGGGGGGGCTGAAAAGAAGAAAAAATATATAAATGTTTTAGGAGTTAAATCTGGTATGTTTTTTCTCTTTCAGAGAGAGGCCCTCTATGGCTCTGGTCCTTTGGGAACCACCAAATAGACATCTTCGTATCCTGCCAACGAGAGATACTCCAACACCAATCCCAAACACATCCGATGACAATAACAATAATAATAATAACAATAACGACACTATTCCCGATCTAAATAACGTATTATCCAGTGCCACATCAACATTTGAACCAATGGAATTATGAGAATTTCTGGTTAGTACAGCACACTTTATCTTCATATACATATATTGAAAACGAAAAAAATATAAATATTGTACTCTGAAATGGAAAAAAGTTTCAATAATCTTGCAAAATGTAAAGTAGATTAGAATAAGGGATAAAAGATACATGATACGTGGTTTCTCTCCTATTGTAAAATAATCATTTGAATTGATATTACATTTGTGTGTATTTGAAACATTTCTGATATATTATTTTCATTCGATAATCATAGATTTCTTGTCATTTTACTTTGTTATAATTTTGCTATTTAAATATGATACCTCTTTTATTATATTGCATTCTTTATCGTATATTATTTTGTTATAATAAATTTCTTATTTATATCGTTTATGTAATAAATGCACGAAGGAAATTATTGTTACAAAGAGATATGTAACTATTATATTTACTGAAATTATATTACTGAAATAATAATTGAAATCGAAAAGGATAAAAAGCTTACATATGGTGTCCCAAAAATACTAAATATTCGTTTAATGATAAATTTTTTGACAAATTTATAATCCATTTTTCTTCAACAAAAGTGATGTAGAAAGGTTATCATATATTTATTGCAACTTTTTAGTCTTTTATATCATAGTTCCACAATTTAAAATTCTATTGTAATAAATTGAAATGATAAATTTAGTTATCTATTTGACTCCCTTGAATTTATTTCATAGGAAAATTTAAAAAAAAATTGTTTTTCAATCACTTATATTTCGGAAATGATTGATTCTTCGACATTATTGTCGACTTCAAATTGGTCGAAAAATTTATCAAACGATATGTAATGGATTTGGGATATATTTGCACTGTAAATTTGCTATTTTTAATGCCATACTTTTTATTATAAAGCGATATTTAATCAACAATTTTTTAATGAAGATGATTTCGTCTATTCTAAGACCATTTCGGGCCGAGTTTTCTTTATTCAAATATCTTTCGTTAATTTCTTCATCCTTATTTTAACGGCACAAGCACAAAATAAAAAGCCCGTTTGCGTTTTCTTTTATAATCATGCATTGTTTTTTATTACGTAACAAATGTTAATAATAGGAGAACAATGCAAGAAGAGTTTAAAAATTATAATTTAGAGAAATATTGACGATTTTTTTATATAAAGATTCTTAGAATAGAGGAAATTAATTATATATCACTTACAATTTTTCAATCTATATTTTGCATGTAATATTGTGAGTGAATGGAAAATAATGATTAAAAAGCGAGATAAATAAATGATAATAATGATAATAAATGTAATGAGCGTTTATCATGAATGATTGGACACGTGTATTAGTTTTGCATTAAAATACGATTATGATAAGAAAATTGTAACCAGAATTTTAATACCTTTTTCTTAATATTAGAACAAGTAAACCATTTCAAGTTCACATTATTAATTACCTTATCCAGCTAGGCTACTTTATAAACAAATTTCAGGTAATTATCTTTAGATTAATTTTTGTCAACGGTAATGAATTATTCAGCAGATGTTAGATCTTTTCTTACTATAATTTGACTTGTAATTAGTGAGTGGTATTTTATAGATTATAGTACAAATATTTGAAAAAATATATTTAATAACACAGTCCAATTTACTGTATTTCTTGAGAGAAGCAAGAGAAAATTCAATATTAGAAATTCCACGGATTAATAGAATAGAATAGGCATGCCTACGTAGAAAATAAACTTTATATCAATTATTTATCTATTTATTTTTTAAATTTAATTTCATGTTAACTTTATAACAATTTTTACCCTGCAGATTAAAAAACCTACATCACCTACGGACTTTTGCCGATTTTAAATACAACTAGAACTATAAATATCGATATGAACATCCGAATTATCCAAAATAATTATCCGTTTACTCATATCGAAATATTTGAATTATCTCTTTGATCTAAATTTTAATATCCAAAGAATTAAATCCAGGAATTTGAATCTAAATTACAAAATATTTAACAGAAAATTAATTGCAAAATTTAATAAGCCAAAATTGATTAAAATTTTGTGTAATTTTACACATGCACACTTAAATACACTCAATATATAAAAAGATTCTTTTATATTTTGTATGCTTTTATAGTAAAAATAAATATATAGTGAAAAATAAAATAATTATTTTTTTATTTTAATGAAAGAATATTAATTAATTTACATGATCTCAAATTTAAAAAAACAGCTTGTTTGATTTATAGTGATATCTTATGTTGTATAGAACAATCTGCTAAAGCTAGTTAAATAGAAAAATTAAATTTGTGCTAACTTAGCAGTTCCAATATTTATAAAATACAAAAAATAAACAGTATTTGTTTTATTTTAATTACATTTTTGTTGTACATAACTAATCAAGTTTCGTATATTAATTTTGTAATTAATTTTTTATTTCTTAGTGGCAGAAGAAGGAAAGAAATAAATTCAAACTAAGTATAAATTTCACATAGTTCGGATAGTTCCGAATTTGAGCAATGGTTAATTCGGTGAATTAATTATTCGGATATTTGAATATTGGCAGATAATATTTACAGCTCTAGTCCAAACTCGGCACAAATATACGTACACATATATATATATATATTTTTTTTTTTTTTTAAGTTAAAATATATTACACGGCTTTAGGCCGTAATTCAGGTCCTTGTACGTTCTTGTTGATCGTCGCATTCGAATGGTCGATCTTCCGTTAAAAGTTTTCTGAATGCTTTCGGATCCTGCAACGGTTCGCCGTTGATCGCTGCTATGACCTTGTCGCTGTCTAATATCGTGAGATGGTTGCCATCGATGTAATGCACGTCCACTTTGTCTCGCGTGATCTGAAAAGTTTTTTTATTGCTGTGTTATTAGATATCGATTGCGGGAAATTAAAACCTCGTATGTTCTTAAAATGTTAAATCACGAAAGCATAAGCCGTATATACTAATATACCTTGCGTAAGCCATAATCTTCTTCAGTCATATTGACAATTTGTAGTGTAGGTTTCAAAAGTGTTATAGGCGTTCGTATCTGTCCGAAGGCTGACAAATCGTATTTTCGCATAGCGCGAATGTGCATATAAATAGTTGTACACAATGATTTCGTATCTTCGGTGGAAAGCGGTATTATGTTGTCAGGAAGATGCGAAAGGAAAACGTCTAACTTCTCTTTCCACGTTTTACATTTCTCCAGATCTAAAAGTAACTGTAAAAAGAATTAACATATATATTATTAACAACAAAACCAGAATATGAACTCGTAAAAGTATTTTAGCAATTGACAGTAAAATTTACCTTTCCACTTGAGGCTGATTGTAAAGTATCCATGATAACAAGCAAGACATTATTTTGAAGTTCTTCGTCTGTAGTAGACGGCATAAATTGCTCTATTATCGCTTTCAATAGCTCCGGAGCACCATCGATAAGCACCAATCGACCACTTAAACCTCGTTTTTCCAATCGCTTTACTAATTCGAGGGCAATTACCGAGCCATACGAATATCCGACAATAGTGAAACCTCTTTGCTCTTCCGCCTTTGGTAAGACATACTGGAAATTCAAATGAAATGTCAGTACGCAAAACATTTTTTTGGTTTACCGAAAGTATTAGTTGAAAGAAATATCGAATAAATATTTCATTTTATTTATCATTCACGTTCTTTTACATATACGTACTGGTAAAAGATGATCGGCGTATTCTGGTATAGACATATGATTAGGCCAAGTATTTATCGCTCCATATTGCAAGGCTGTTGCAACAGGTCTGATCTTTGGCGCTAGTGGACTAAATATCTGTCCGTAGCCCTGTACACCCGGCAGAAGGAACACTTTGATCTTGCGCGGATCCATCCTGCTCTGTAAGTCCATAGAAATCTCGGTAGACAACCCCTCGTGGCCCAAAATTCGAACAACCAGCTGTATGCCAGATATTTCGGCTGCCTGTTTGTCAGTCTGTTGAGTTTGGGCTTTCTCACGTTCCAAGTCATTATCGCGCATCATCGTCAGTTTAGCGAAGTTCAAATTGCGGATGTCCGGCGCGGTGAGGAAGATATCGAACTCGCGTTCCAGTGTTTGTTTAATCTCCACAGCCACCATCGAGTCCATGCCGAGTTCCGCCAACGATGTGTTCTGAGCCACATTCTTCAAATCTTTCAAACCTAAAGTATCAAGAGATGTAATTAAATATCGATTTATTATTGATAGTAATGTGTATTTTTTTTTAACCACGACGCAGTATATCAATAATCTAATTTTCTTCCATAATTTTATCAAGGTCTACATATATCCGATGGGAATAATATAAATAATAAAATATACGATTTTTCATTCCAGAAATATTGATTCTATCAGCAATATATTTAAACAGTTGTGAAAACACAGAATTAATATCCTCATCTGCGTAATGTTTATAATTTTCCCCCCTTTTGATTTTGTTCTAGGAGATTATTCTAAAATAACAACAATCTTACCCATTATACCCAACACTCGCTCCACAACGTTGGCACCTTCACGAGCACCCACACACTTGTCCGCTACCACCATACTAGATACCACTGTGCGATCTTGCAACAAAAAGTTTTCCAGCTTCTCAAGGCAGGAAGATATCTTTTGTTGCAAGGTACCGCCAATGACAAGTTCCTTGTTGTTGTCCTGCTGTTCGGCGACGAGGCCAACTTCGCCTATCGCGCCCCATTGAATAGCCAGTGCCGGTAGACCGTCCGCTGCTCTGCGTTCGCAAATTCTCTCCATCACGGAGTTAGCCATTCCGTAATTCGTTTGTCCAGCGTTCCCTCGCCCGCAAGAAACCGAGGAGAAAACTACAAACTGCCGAAGTTGCTTGCACAATTTTCTAGATAACTCGTCCAGTACCTTCGTGGCCCAAGCTTTTGCCTTGAAAGACTCCTCGAATGATTCTGGCGATTGGTTCTTGCAGATGCTGTCCTTCAGCACCACGGCGAGATTGAAAATGGCGTCCACTGGGCCCTGTTTTTCCGCTGAGTTTAATATAAATTCGCAATCCTTACGATTCGAAGCGTCTGCTCCCGTGATGATAAGCACGTTCACGCCGTAAGATTTCCATAATTCGACTTTCATGCGCTGATAACCCTTCTTTATTCCCGTTCTTGATGTTAACACTAAGTTTTTGGCACCTCGGAGTACCAACCAATCGGCTAATTCCAATCCGAAACCACCCAGTCCACCCAGGATGAGATAGGTTTTATTACTGTCACAGTAATATCGAGGATCAGCAAGAATAGGTTTCTTTTCGAGAACCTTTTTTTCATCGCAAACTTTCAAAAGTACCTATAAAAGATATAACGTATCTTTATTAATTTTTTTTAGTTTTTAGCAGACTTTGGTATTTACTTTAACAATAAATTTAATTTTTTTTTTTCGAAGCTTGAAAGCATTGTTAAGTGATTTAAAAAATTTTATAGAACAGTTGAGTGTATAAATAATAGTACGTGTAATTTGATCGTGTACAAATAATTGTATGATAAATATTGACAAAATTTATGGTGAAATTATATATTGTCCTATTAATTTTTTTTACCTTGCCTATGTGCTTTCCAGCCGACATATATCTGAAGGCCGTTTCCAATTCGTCCTTTTCAAAAACTTTTCTAACAAGTGGTTTGATCACTCCATTTTTCAGGCCCTCATTTAACAAACTATGCAGACATTTAATTTCAGTATTTTCTTGCTCCTCTGCAGAGAAAAGCAAATTCTCGAGCAAAATCCCGTGGAAACTGACCTCCTTCAAGAAGATCATCATTCCCAAGGGATTATTTGCAGCGAGATCAAATTTGCCGATCTCTAGGAAACGACCGCCCACCGCTAGACAGCGAACCGACGCCTGAAGTTTCTCTTCGGCTAACGAATTTAAAACAATGTCCACTCCAGCGCCGTTGGTTCTTTGAAGTACCATTTGCTCGAAACTGGTGTCGCGCGAGTTGCCAATATGATCATCCGGAATCGATGGGAACATCTCGCGGATGAATTTACGTTTTTCAGGCGTTCCCACAGTGGTGAACACCTCGCAGCCTTCGTGAAGTGCGAGATGTATCGCCGCCTGGCCGACGCCACCAGTGCCAGAATGAATGAGCACCTTGTTACCTTTCTTCATCTCGCCACGTTGATACAGCGCAATATAGCATGTTGCGTACACGCATGGCACGGTGGCCGCGTCTTCCAATGACCAATTGTCAGGCACGTACCAGCACAAGTTTCTGTCAGGTTCAATGATGTTTGTTATACCTCTGAAAATATAAATATATATTGATTGTTGAATTTCTAGGATGTTTTAGAACGCATAAGCGATATTTCAGAGAAGATATACAATAAATAATTTTCTTCGTCTTTACAAAATGTGAATTATTATTCTATAATATCTTCCCTATTATTAATATTATACAATAATAATTCACATTTTGTAAAGACGAAGAAAATGCAGCCTAAATTTCAAGAAAGGGAGAAATGCATCTATTTCTACCAATATCATATATTCGGCTATGTTAGCTCATTGTTGCAGCAAGCCCTTCAATCATATACAAATGTAGTTAATAAAAATATTACTTTCGAGGGCAAAGACCCATCACGCGACGACCAGCGGTATCGACACCAACATACTCCATGCCGACCGAGTACTCGTCGAATCGGCTATGTACTACACTAGTATCCAGAATAAGTTTTCCTGTAGCCATCATGACATCTCTAAAGTTGAGAGCCGCGTACACTACACGGACTAGATCGTCTTTATTAGTTTCAGAACGTATATTGCCCTCGATCCAACGAAGTGAGCTTAAATCGCCAGGTATCTATTTTCCACAGATATACCCACGAAAATATAGTAATTATATTATATAATTTTTATATAAAAGTTATATCGATTTATATTACATAACTATAATATAATAATAATATAAATGTACGTATGTACGTACATCTATGCAAAATATTTTATGATTATAATGTATTATTACATATCATAAGGTATCATTACATACCGTTTGATCAACATACGCATGACGAACAAGCTTTGATTGTAGACTCGACAACGGTTGATGTCTATAGGAACCCCATTCCTTTCCAGGTCTCAATACGTTGATCGGCAAATCTAACTGAAGCTGTTCAAAGTATAACGGATTCTGTAGAGAAAACTTAGGGGCTTCGATATCTTGTATCATCACGCTTCTGATCATTTCTCCACCCGGTTCCTTTCTCAAACAGTTCACGAAACCTAGCAAACCACTTTCTAATTCTCCCTCGCCGACGAGTATTATCCTCATGTTGGTGGTCCCGTCTTCTGTATCCATGAATGAATTCAACTTCTCGAGCCAGGTGAACTCATCGTTGTTAACATGGACGACTTCCGTTTTCCTGCTAAGCTGCTTCTTTTTCTTTAAAAGTACGATGGTCTCTTCGCCAATACTTTTCTCTAAAATCACATCTAAGCCATGTTTCGAAAGATTCTCGAGCTTGGACGATCTTTCTCGTGTCAATACGAAACCGCCGCTTTTCAGTTTCGGTAGTATCTGTTCTAATTGGTGTTTCTTATTTTTCGACAGTAGTTCGATACCGACAGCGAACAGAATATTCTCTTCTTTGGACACTTTATCAATGTCTACGCAGATCACATCCGAAGGTAACGAGTCAAAACGATTAGATGGTGCTGACAAATGTATCTTCGCTTGAATTAAAGGCAAATCAGCCAAGATCTCAGCGAGCATGGGTGACATTAATTCACTCGTCGTCACATTGTCGGAGTCGTCGATCAACTCGATGGTCTTTACGTGAATAGCTTGGTGATATTCGAGTGCGATATGAGTGGACAATCTGATTGCCTCCTTCAGTGATACTTGTGCTCTGTCGCGATGAGCCACGAATTTGTATTCTTCGAGGACCGGGTCGCCGGATGTTAGTCGACGAGGTATGGCCGTAGCCCTGACACCACGAATTTCGATTCCGCCTGATATTATGGTTGCCCACTCTTTGTACATATGTACGGGAAATTCTACAACGAGAAATTGCAGAAATTTATATATGCGTAATTATAGCGGTTATATCGCTTGTTAGTGTAAAAAATAACAAACTTTATGAATATTTGCACAAACAAACTTGGAAAAAGGAAAGATATACACTTACGTTTGTCTTCTGAATTCTGATTTCGAATTTCTTGCTGATGAAGCTTGGTATCAATCACGATCTTCTGTATTTTCGTAGGTACATATAAATTTCTCGTATCTATTCCAAGAATCATTATCTGCAGCATGTTGTCGAGGAACGTTACCCAATTACCTGTCCAAGCAATGTGTCCCTTCGTCCCTGACATTGATACGCTTTTTAAGGAACGGAAGGCATCTGAATATTGATAACCCCGTAATCTTAGCTCTTTATAAATATCCTTAGTATTCATCACTTCCTCTTCGTCATTTTCTGGCAAAAGCGCAACAGGTACTTTTTCTTGCGCAGGATTCTTCACCATTCGAATCGTTCCAGTCACAACCGTAGTACTACCTTCCGATACTTCGAATCTTCCAGTGCCTGCAGAAATAATTATTTTGATTAATTAAAATATTATAAAATGTTAGAATATGAGAAAATATATAAAAATATATAAAATAACAAAAAAGTTATGTATATTTTTATAAATAAAATAATATTATGTGTATATTCATCTGTCTTAAAATATAAATTGTTTATGAACTTTGAAAGAAAAAATGAATGACTGGTGTGTCTCTCTTTCCTCAGATTAATTAGTATTAACATTGAATATAAACGTCTAGTAACTGTCCAAATTCAAATAAAAGATTTAAACAAATTATACACGAGATCAATTAAATAAAAAATAATTCCAAATAGAAATTAGTGTTTAAATTGAAATTGAAATTAGTTTACAAAAAAAAAATGTGCCAACATCACACGGTTTTCCCAAGGGGTCACCCAAGTGCTAACCGTGCCCAACGCTGCTTGACTTCAGTGATCAGAGAACTGAATAGTTTCAGCGTAATAGGGAAGTTGGCTGATTGCTTGACTTTTATTTTGTTAGGTAAAACAATTTTATCTGGTCTTATGTCTCCAAAAATTGTTTCTGATATTGAATTGGAATATTGTAAATTATTAAATGCACATATGTAATATAATATGCATTTAATTATATGTAAGTTAAAACATGTCAATATATAGTGACAATGATTATTAATCACAATAATACATCATATATATTTTGTCTGAATAAAAACAACGAAATTACCTTTTTGAACCATTACTGTTAACTGAACATTGCCTTCTTTCGGTATATGAGTAGCGCGCACAAAAATGACATCTTCGAAGACGACTGATACCTCTGTATACATTTCCGAATGCAACATACCCATGGTCTCCCAAATCATAGCAAGATATCCCATAGCAGGTATCAAATTTTTCCCATCAATAACATGACCGAGCATATACTCATACTCCCCGTCTGTCGCCGACAAAGTAATAGTTCTCTCTCCGGAAGTAATCTTCTTTTGCATCTTGTACGACGTTACGTACCAGTCGTCAGAATGTTCCCATCTTGAAGGAGATTAAATCATTTAGTTTATTATCCTAATCTCTCAATAAAGCACAATGGGGATTCCTAAAATAATTTTCGTGCAAACTTTCTTTACTTTTCATTTTTATTAGTTGGCACTTTATGCGAGTAATGATCGATCGAAGAACGATTAAATTTTGATAAATTGAGCGAGAAAAAAGTTTTTGATTTATTTCGGACAACCGAATATTTAGGATTGCCGCAAGCCTACCTGACAGAAGGCGAGATCATTGGAGTACCACGGCTAACTGGATATTCAACGGGCGGATAGAGTTTTGCAATATCCGGTTGCAGTCCCGTGTTGTAAAGCTTGCCGATTGCTTGCAAAACAACCTCAACGTTGTCTCTGTGACCGCGCTGGGTGAGCGCGATATTCGTGACTCCCGGACCGAGGGATCGTCTGAGGATGGCCTGCAGAAGACCGTGGGGCGCGATCTCGATGGTCACCGCGTCCTTCGGGATCATACGCGCTGTTTCCTCGAATAGTACAGGACTCAGAAGATTGTTGGTGTGATATTCGGCAGATGACAACTTGGCGGACGCAGTGGACCATTTGTTACGTGGTACAGACGAGCTCACCCATTTCCGGCTGCGTGGCTTCGGCTCAGGTATTACCTCGGTCAAATAAGCCAGAAGTTTCGGTCCGGCGGGCGCGATATAGCGACTGTGATAAGGTATGTTGCTGCACGGCACTTCCTTCGCGAAAATTTGTTTAGCCTGTTTAGATATACATCAATTTAGTTAAGACATATATCGTTGCATTTTAACTAACATGCTGGAAGTTATTTTTACATCATTTTGTTGAAATCTCTCATTTAAATTTGTTACAAGTTCATATACATCTATATTATATTTTTTATACAATTTAGAAGAATTTTTTGACCAAAAAATCGGTATGTTAGACAAACCTGTAATTGGGCGACAAATTCCTTCATAGATTCAGCAGGTCCACTAATAGTGCTGCTGTCCGAACTATTATGACAAGCCACTTCGATGTCAGGTGGGCACATATCTTTGACGTCTTCGTAGCCGAGACCGACAGCCGCCATCGAACCGAAAATTACTTTAGTTTCGATTGACGCTAAACCTCTCGAATACGCTGACAAGATCATTTGTTCAGCAGTGAAGCATCCATCTGCGTAAGCGCAACCGAGTTCTCCGACAGAATGACCAATAATGTTATCCGGCACAATGCCTATCGATGTGATAAGATCGACTAGACCAATCTATAAAATTTTTATATTACTTCAAAATAAAATAAGGAATAATAAAAAAAACTTTTTAAATTTAATTTTACTTGATTTAATTTGATTTTGCTTGAAATCTTAATTATAATTTTTTTAATTTATATACTGTAACATCTAATCCTAACTAATTAAATATATATGATTTTTAATATAAGAATATTAACATTTTATTATTAAATTTAATTTTTGTTATATTTAATTGAAAAATTTTTATTTCTATTTATTAATGTCAATCATTTTTTTTTAAATTGACACAATAATTCTTTCGTTGAGTATATTTTATATTATTAAAGAAATGATGTAAATGTCATGATTATATGCAGCTCACCTGTACTGCCGCGATACCCACAAATGAATTTAAAATATTATCGAAAGTACTTTTGTCTTTATTTGTCAGTATATTAATAATGTCTACACCACGCGGTCGTAAGACGGCGTCACATTTCTTAACAGCTTCGGCAAAGACAGGGAATCTCATTAACTCGGCACCTATTTAAAATCAACAAATATTGGGTAAACAAAAAGGAGTAAAATATAATTATTTCCTTTTTTTCAGAAATTAAAAAAAAATGAACACAATACGTACCCATGCCAGGCCACTGGGATCCCATGCCGGAAAACACAAACCAAATCGGTCTTGCGGCTCCCAAATAATTATCTATTTCCCTTGCCGAATGCTCCGCCGTCTTTGAGCCGACTATCGTGTATCCTCGATACAAATGTCCTTGGATATCGTCAAAGTGAATGTCATGCAGCAGGCGATTATATTCAACGTCTACCGAATGTTTCTCGATCTACGAAGACGAAAATTAATTTTTCCATTAATCTACAACGAATATAATCGATAGTGAATCAAGCATTGTCGCACTGTCGATTTTTTCTCTGAAGAAATTTTATGATGTCGAATTATATAGGAATATACTTTAAGATATCATAAATTTTCCAATTCCAACATTAATGTATGATTAATATATTTTATACATTTTTCTGCATTATATTATTTTTTTCAACATTTTAGTTCTTCGTTGATTTTTACTTACATCGTCTAAGAATACTTTAATAGAATCCTCTGTACGTCCAGATACTGTTACGAGTCTCGGTAAATCATCAGATGGTGCTCCATTGTTGATCTTCTTTTTCGAATTGGATTTCAATATGATATGGCAATTGGCACCTCCGAAACCAAAGGAACTAATACCCACGTAACCACCGTCCCAAGGTGTTGATTCGGTGATGACCTTAAGCCTACCATCTTCGAGAGCTGTCAAACCTTCTCGTGGTCGATTATAATGCAAATTAGCTGGTAATATTCCGGTTTCCATTGCTAATAGTACCTATAGTAAACGTTGCAATTTAATGCATTAATGTAGCATAAACTTATATACTTCTTTTTTACTTTTTTCAATAAAATATTTAAATATTTGCAATATTGGCAATAATTTTAATTAGAGTTAAAATGAATTAGGACTAAATATAATTCATATTTGCTACTATTCGGATAAATTCAACTTTGCAGAAAAACAAATTTTTGTCATTTCAAGATTTCAATAATGTTAAATTTATAAAAATTAATTATAAGATAGTTGTATTTTAGTTTTCGCTGCAATAAAAAATGCAAAAAAGTTAGATGCCAACGTCACACGGTGTTCCCAAGCGGTCATCCATCCAAGTATTAACCGTGCCCAACGCTGCTTGACTTCAGTGATCGGACGAGAACTGGTAGTTTTGGCGTGGTATGGATGTTGGCCGATCATTTGTATCATTCGAAAATAATTTTAACTAATTTTAAACCGGAAGAATTTCCATGAGAAATATAAATATGAATCCAATTTGCTAGAATATTCGCGAATATCCAGAAAATTAATTCGTTGAATTGTCCTATTATTCAAATAATGATATCTAAACTATTCAAATAATACGAGTCTTAATATACAAAAAAGTTGAATTTATCCGAATTGAATAAAAAAAAAATACCTCCTCTACAAGAAAGAGAACACAAAATGTTTATCATCTATGTCATTATATACATATATAAATCGTTAATATTTCTTTGTCAAAATCGTAAAATAATTAATTTACTTTTCTTGTTTTAAAAATTTTCGATAAATCTTAATGTAAACGCAATATTTCTTGAAAAAAGTCACCTTGGCAACTTGACATAGACCGCTAGCGGGTTCTGCATGACCTAGACTTGACTTAACAGAACCGATGAGCAAAGGAGTAGATCTGCTTTTACAGAAGACCTTCTCGACCGCGAGAAGTTCCTCAGGATCGCCGATTTTGGTACCAGTACCATGGCATTCCAGATAGGACAGATCATTCGGTGACAGACCGCAATCCTCGTAGCATTCTTTCAGCAATGCGTACTGCATCGCGCTCGAGGGAAACGTGATGCCCTGTTCCTTGTAACCGTCGCAATTCGTCTTGCCTAGAGATAAAAATTACCGAAGAGTTAGAAACTTTGAATAAAAAACTCGAAAAAATAGTTGCTTTTGCTTCGACTTCTTTCTTTAAAAGTTTTTTACTTCGATATACTTTTTTTAAATTTGACAACTTTGATGCTATATTATTGTTCTAGAATTCAATTTTAGCATTTATCCAAAAGATTTCTGTAAAGATAGCTGTAAACAGTCAAAATGTAGTACAATGACTATAAGCGGCGGTCGTTATAGATATACACTACTGCTTATAATTATTCGACAGATATTTTATACTTTATCCGATTTTAAAAGTAAGTGTTTCGTTAACATAAATAATATTTTATTAGAATAATTGACGCTGTTTTTGTATATTGATTATAATTGTACATATTTTAAATTTAAATTATTGAGTTAACATTTATCAAACTATCTCTATCTTTCAACTGATATTACATTAGATACTTCTCGTATTTCTCATAATTTCGTTTTTCTACAACCTGTGGTAATTATATATTTATAAATAAAACAACGAAATAATAGAAATTTTCTAATGTATTCCCATCATTTCGTTTTTTCATTTCATTCCATTATTTTTATTTATAAACACATAATTACCCTTACAATTAGTCTCAATAAGCACCAATACAAGAAGGATTTTGCTTCGATTTGAAATTATAAAGACAAAAAAATATTAAATAATATAGCTATTAAACGTTTTAATAAAAAATGATATTCTATAAAAGATATTCTGTATATTTTTTTTAGAATTTTGGTTAAAAAACCTTCGGTTTTTTTCACCGTAAAAAATTCGTTTTTACTTGCTATTTTTCTCGGAAGTAAAAAAAAATTTATTTTTTTCATCTCTAGTTTTTCATTTCTAGTCTTACCATAGACTACTGTAGCGTAAATTCGTTTCGCGTCTTTCGCTTTCTGTAGGTATATAACGGAAATTGCCTCGCTGCGAACATAGCCATCCGCGTCGGCGTCAAATGCTTTACTGCGGCCATCAGACGATAAAACTCCTGCAATTATCACAAAATATATAAAAATAATCGTCCATTATATATTAAATTTTTTGTATAGTATACAATAAATTCTTCTAATTCTAATACATTTAATCTTACTTTATATTTTCGATTTATTGTTTCATATAAAAGAATCGAATTCTATGTACATGTATAATTAATATTATAAATATCAGAAGTTTATACTTTTATCATTTCTTTTTCGATAATTGGTATCAGTAATAAAAAAATTTATTGCATTTTTTTATGTAAATCTGTTTGTGAATTTATAAAAAATATATTTTAAACAACTTTCGAATACAATTGTACAATTAAAACATAATCCATTGGATTCATCGTTAAATATGTGACACATTTTGAAGTTTTAATAAGATTTCAATTTTCCTCTTTCGATAATTTTAAGCTTCATATATAAATATATTTTCTAAAATATATTTTACAAATATTTTCTTTAACATGACATAAAATGTTTCTTTGCAATAAATTTAACTTGATTATTAATCAGAAAATTTTTTGATTAATAATAAATATAATTTTCTTCTTAATTAGGATTCTTTATAAAAAATCTTTACAGTGAAAGAAATGTGTTTTCATTTTTTTAATATCGCGTTCATACTGAATCGTGCAGAAAATATGATCGAGGGATTGTACCAAGACGAGCAAATTGCAGCGACACGTAGGGATGAAGACATAAATTCGACCCGCCCACAATAGCGGCATCGCATTGACCTTCTTGCAAAGAACGATAAGCATGTTCCAACGCGATTAAGCTCGAGCTGCAAGCGGAGTCCAGAGTGTAAGATGGTCCAGTCGCTCCTAGCCAGTAGGAAATCCTATTCGCCAGCATGGCTCTGCTGCACCCGGTAATTCCAAAACCATTTACCTAATTATAATCAAATAAATTAAAAAATAATTTTTTATCGACATACACATTATCGTTTGGTATCTGCGTCAATTTCGTGTCAATTCGTTGTCTTTAACATTTATAATTTTACTTGAAAAATTTTTTTTACATTTTACTTTATCCTGTTTTAGCAAGCTTTAATAATAAACAAGCGAGTACGTGTAAATTTTCAAAATCGGAAATATAAAATTTTTGTCACATTCAAAATTTTTTCTGCATTCAAATCTAAGTTAACGAAATAAATCACGATTCTTTTTATTCGTCTAGCTATCTTTTGTTACTGTCGTGCGTTAATTATAATATTTTGTTAATGATCTAGTTATTCTTGTTAAAGAATCTACCTGTAATTTTTCGTAAAACCAAGTCTTTTCAGATTCCGAAAAACACGCGCCTACGAAAACGCCGGTTCGTGATCCACGTAACTGCTTTGGATTAACTCCCGCATCAACGATGGCCTCGTAAGCATGTTCCAGTAACATTCTGCACATCGGATCCATAGTATGGGCCTGTTTGAAGTGGACTCCGAAGAATAGCGCGTCGAATTTGCCAACATCGCTAACTTTTCCTGTACGCTGAGGGACATCCGGATGATCTGTTTCGATAACCATAAAAACATAATAGTATCATCAGATCAGTATCAGAATCGACTGTGGAATGTTACAAGCAATTAAGATGCGAAAACGCCAATACGGTACAAAGTGGATCTTGCTGTTTGATAATATTAATTATAATATGTGAATTTTACAATTCTCAGTCCAAGCAAACTGTGCGCCGCATAATCGTCGATCTTTCAAACTCAGCTCCAAACTGAATAGTAATATCACAATTAAATTGCCAAAACAATCCAATAATT